>NC_135815.1:72094982-72214287 GCF_964213995.1 Mustelus asterias | reverse complement strand
GACCCGGGCACTTAGTCCCGATTTGGTAAAATCGGCCCCATTGGCTTTTAACATCGCATTGTTTCATAGAATGGGTACATTTTCCCTATCAATGACTTAGTTTTGGTCTATACATACTGTAATTGGTTTTCCTGCATTTAGATATTCCCGTTCCCATTTGTGGCTAACCTCTTTATCAGTCCTTATTGTCCTAGATCTGTCCTTATCTTAAAAGTGCCCCAAGCCCTGGCTGTTTACTGTAGTATTTGCTCCCTGCATGTTTAACTTTAAATAACTGTCTGTCCTGTATGTTTCAATTTCAAGTAGCTGTCTGCACTAAAAGTCTGCTTAATGTCTCTCTCCCAGGTATCTTTTTGTGTGCCAGGCAGCCATTTTATGTGTTATGTACCCATCTTTATGTTTTTCCCCACTTCACCTGCATGACTGCTGAATTCTTGGGGTGAATGGCAGCTGTATTGTGCTGGAGATCTGAAATACTGTTTATTCTGCTCCAGCATCTTGTGCTGTTCCTCCTCCATTAAGATTTACTACCCAGTGATTACCCGTTCAAGTCCTAAGCCTGGTACACGGAACATTTGACTAGTGCTCAGGTAGAAAATATTTTGGTGGTCTCAAAAACCCTGACTATCAGGAGCAAGTCTAACTCTAATCAAGTGCAAACCAAAGAAACTGCTGAACATGTCTACTATAACTCTTGAAAGTTTATTTTTAGCTGTTGAGTTGAAAGCACTGCTGCTGGCTGTGGGTAAGCCTCATTTATATTATTCTGGGCTACTCCAGTGCATTGAGTGGATCTTCTATTGCCCTGCTAGTTCTGGGCACCTAATTTTCATAGAATTAAAATACTTGAGCTGTGACGGACTGTTGGGCCAATATTAGGAATGTCTCAGTGCTGATGCCAAATGAATATGCTGCCAGAATGGAAACCTGCTGGAGATTGTCTTACCCCAGAATTCACCACTGGTAAGAATCTTGTGTTGAAATAGCTAAAAGAAAAAGCATTTTAAAACCCCTAATCGTTTTAAAGCAATGGTTATTTGCTGACCTCCCAGGATGTTGGGTTGTCAATAAACATTACCCAAAGTACTGCCCTCTTTCTTATCTCTCTGTGTTCTCCCATACAAATTCTTTCTGTCTCACCGTACTTCTCTTTGTCCACCACTCTCAGTTTCTGTTTCTCCGTGTGTCTCTTGGTCTGCTGCCTCCTTGCCATGACCTCGATCAGAAAAGGAAAGGAGAAAAGAGAAGGAGACAGAAACAAGGGAGAAGAGAAAAATCTGAAGCGAAGAAAGACAGATTGAGAGGAGGAGACAGCCAGAATTCTTTGTCCTTCCTTTGTGCCTCTCTCTTATATCCTTTCACCTTTATTCTTGTTTGTTTTTTACTCCCCTTCTCTCAACTCTATGTATTTTGTCTCACACTTAGCCCATGCTAATCCTGCGACCAGCCTGAACGAGTATGCCATTATAGAAACTGACTTCATCAGTAAGTGTGTAGAAGACTGTGTGCCAAAGAAGCAAATCCGTGTGTTTCCCAACTGGAAACCATGGATGAACAGGGATAGCCACTGCTTGCTGAAGTCCAGGTCTGAGGCGTTCAGGTCAGAAGACACTGACCTATACAAGAAAGCCAGATACAAACTAAGGAGATCCATCAAAGATGCCAAAAGGACCAAGCTAGAGTCCCAGGCTAGCCACACTGATCCCCGCCCACTATGGCAAGGTCTGCAAGACATAACAGGCTACAAGATGAAGGCATGTAAAATTGCTGGCTCCAATGCACCTCTCCCTGATGAGCTCAATGCATTCTATGCCCATTTTGAGCAAGAGGTCAGCGAGAGTATGCCCTCTACCCTGGAAGCCCTGGATGAACCTGTATCTGGGGTCACCACTGAAGGTGTCAGAGCAGCCTTCTTGAAGGTCAACACACGGAAAGCAACTGGCCCGGATGGGGTACCCGGACGTGCACTCAGATCCTGCGTGGATCAGCTGGAGGTATTCACAGACATCTTCAATCTCTTTACAACATTCTGAGGTCCCTATCTGTTTCAAGAAGACGACCATCATCCCGATACCTAAGAAAAACTAAGCAATATGCCTTAATGATTATCGGCCGGTGGCTCTGACATCCATCATTATGAAGTGCTTCGAAAGGTTAGTCATGGCACGAATCAATTCCAACCTATCGGACTACCTGGATCCACTACAGTTTGCCTACTGCTGCAACAGGTCCACAGCAGACGCCATTTCCCTGGCCCTGCACTCAAACCTGGAACACCTCGATAACAAGGACATCTATGTCAGACTCTTATTATATTGACTACAGCTCAGCCTTCAACACTATTATTCCCATTAAACTCATCTCCAAACTCCGTGGCCTGGGACTCGGCAACTCCCTCTGCGACTGGATCCTGAACTTCCTAACTCATAGACCACGATCAGTAAGGATAGACAACAACACCTCCTCCACGATAATCCTCAACACCAGTGCCCCACAAGGCTGTGTTCTCAGCCCCCTACTATACTCCTTGTACACCTATGACTGTGTGGCCAAATTCCCCTCCAATTCAATTTTCAGGTTTGCTGATGACACCACCGTAGTGGGTCAGATCTCAAACAATGGCGAGACAGAGTACAGGAATGAGATAGAGAATCTGGTGAACTGGTGTGGCAACAATAACCTCTCCCTCAATGTCAACAAAATGAAGGAGATTGTCATCAACTTCAGGAAGCGTAAATGAGAACATGCCCCTGTCTACATCAATGGGGATGAAGTAGAAAGGGTCGAGAGCTTCAAGTTTTTAGGTGTCCAGATCACCAACAACCTGTCCTGGTCCCCCCATGCCGACACTATAGTTAAGAAAGCCCACCAACGCCTTTACTTTCTCAGAAGACTAAGGAAATTTGGCATGTCAGCTACGACTCTCACCAACTTTTACAGATGCACCATAGAAAGCATTCTTTCTGGTTGTATCACAGCTTGGTATGGGCTCCTGCTCTGCCCAAGACCGCAAGAAACTAAAAAAGTCGTGAATGTAGCCCAATCCATCGCGCAAACCAGCCTCCCATCTAATGACTCTGTCTACACTTCCCGCTGCCTCGGCAAAGCAGCCAGCATAATTAAGGACCCCACGCACCCTGGACATTCTCTCTTCCACCTTCGTCCTTCGGGAAAAAGATACAAAAGTCTGAGGTCACGTACCAACCAACTCAAGAAGCTTCTTCCCTGCTGCTGTCAGACTTTTGAATAGACTTACCTTGCATTAAGCTGTTCTTTCTCTACCCCCTAGCTATGACTGTAACACTACATTCTGCATTCTCTCATTTCCTTCTCTATGAACAGTATGCTTAGCACGCAAGAAACAATACTTTTCACTGTATGTTAATACATGCGACAATAATAAATCAAATCAAATCTTAGTGGTTTATTGTCCCACAGCACTCTTAAATTTAAAATATTCATCCATGTATTGAAATTCTACTATTGCCCTGCCTCAAGCTTCCATGCTTTGATCATTCCTGCAACTTTTTTTTTTTAGCATCCCCCTTCCCTTTTCATCACAGTTGATGGCAGGATCTTTAGCTGACTCTTTTGGGCATACTAGAATTCCCACATCGTACCTCTCTGCTCTTCCACTTCCTTCTGCATCTTTGAAAGCCTTCTCAAAAGCTTCTCATCTAAGCTTCCACTTGCTCCACCAAACTCTCCCACCAGCACCACTGCAGAAGTATTTGCAATGGTTTCTATATTGCCAGTTTTTGTACTTGTTGTTTATAAACATGTTTATTTAATGCTTAAGGTATCCATAATGTATAGTTAACTTAGAACATAGAACATTACTGCGCAGTACAGGCCCTTCGGCCCTTGATGTTGCGCCGACCAGTGGAACCAATCTAAAGCCCATCTAACCTACACTATTCCAATATCATCTATATATTTATCCAATAACCATTTGAATGCTCTTAATGATGACGAGTCCACTACTGCTGCAGGCAGGGCATTCCACGCCTTTACTACTCTCTGAATAAAGAACCTACCTCTAACATCTGTCCTATATCTCTCACCCCTCAATTTAAAGCTATGTCCCTTCGTGTTAGCCATCACCATCCGAGGAAAAAGGCTCTCACTATCCACCCTATCTAATCCTCTGATCATCTTGTATACCTCTATTAAGTCACCTCTTAACCTTCTTCTCTCTAACGAAAACAACCTCAAACCCCTCAGCCTTTCCTCATACGATTTTCCCACCATACCAGGCAACATCCTGGTAAATCTCCTCTGCTCTTGAATAGAGTTCCAAAGGCAAAATCACATCAGTAAGCTGATGTGTAGGGTAGCACAGTGGTTAGACTGCTGCCTCACAGCGCCAGGGGCCTGGGTTCGATTCCTGGCTTGGGCCACTGTCTGTGTGGAGTTTGCACGTTCTCCCTGTGTCTCTGTGGGTTTCCTCCGGGTGCTCCGGTTTCCTCCCACAGTCTGAAAGATGTGCTGGTTAGGTGCATTGGCCTGCTGAAATTCTCCCTCGGTGTAACCGAACAGGTGCTGGAATGTGGCGACTAGGGGATTTTCACAGTAACTTCAGTGCAGTGTCAATGTAAGCCTACTTGTGATAAATAAATAAACTTTAACTTTACCAGCTGACAGCCATGCAATAAGGCATAACTTCACTATTAATTCCTTCACTTTGAGTGGTAGATGTTCTGGTAAAATTAAAGAGTCCAATATGAAAACACAAACCCAAACTGTCCCACGTGCATTCACAGCTCTTAGCTCGAGGCTTCCAAATATCCCACTGTGAAGAGGTGGGACACTCCTATTTAAATTGGGCTTCCACAGTGCAGTTGGAGCCTGATTTAAAATACAAGATGCTGCCCGGTTTTCCTGGGATCGGGAAATCTGGCAGTGAAATGGAGACAGAAGCTGTCGATTCTACAAGATTCAACATTCCTTCTGAGCCAGCCGAATCAAGAAAAAGGATGCCTTTTTCCCCTCCAGCTCTGTTTGTCGGACTCTCCTGAACACAGGACTCTCCTCCCTCCCAATCACCGCCACTGGCCTTCAGCCGTTTTAAAACTCAACCACACCCCAGCTGTCTCCCTGTAAATATGAAAGCCTGTGATTCAGAAAAAAAAGAAGAAAATGATGAAAGGGCAGGGAAGGAAATAATGACAACAGAATTAGAACTATTAAGCTAACTTCATGACCAACAATGAAGTAGAAGGGTAGCTGACATGACAGGCTGTCCTTGCAACTAATAACTGTACATTGGGAATGAGAGAAGATATTTGTGCAGGTGTTTTCCCAGCCATAAGGTAAGGCCTGAGCTGGATTCTGTTTTTAATAATCAAAATTGGAAACTTTTAACTAATATCTCGATCATGAATAAACCCGCTGGAATTGTTAGATTGCCATGCTCTTACTTATATCTGATTATTAGTAGTGTTTTGTGGAATTGACTATGTTGAATGGAATGTTTTAGTTATTTTAGGGGGAGATGGGTGTCGTAGCGATAATGTCGATGGACTAGTAATCCAAAGACCCAGACTGATGCTTGGGGACATAGCTTCAAGTCTAAATTCAATTAATAAATCGGGAATTGAAAGCCAGTCTCAGCAATGAAATGAAATTATCATTGATTGTCATGAAAATGCATCTGGTTCGCTAATGTCGTTCAGGGAAAGAAATCTGCTGTCCGTACCTGGTCTGGCTGACTGACTCAGATTCACAATAATGTGGCTCGCTCTCAACTGCCCTCTGAAATGGTCCAGCAAGCCACTTAGTTCTAGTGAAATTAGAGTTGGATAACAAATGCTAGCAGCGTGATGCACAGATCCCACAAAAATACAAAAAAAAGTATTGAAGTGATCAGGCCTTTGCAGATTTCATCAGTTCTTTCATGAAGCTCTGAGTTTAATGTGACCATAAAATCAAATTGCGTATGTAGTTTCTAGAGTAATTGTGGCTGTTTTGGATACAGGAAGTACAGATAAACTTGTAAAAAATTCCCCAAGGGATTCTGGAATTCAGAGACAAAGTATTTGGATTCATTTCCTACACTTAAGTAAATCCAGAAAACTTTCCTTTCAATAATACCCATATTCATCAGTGCTCTTGGATCTTTTTAAATGTGAAAGGTGTTAATTTTTTTTTAGGAAGACATTTTGCATTAAACGCCCCATTTATACAGAAGCTCCCCTGGCAAGAAAGGGTACGGGATAAATGGTGTTTACTGCATTTACTGTTGGGCAGTGAAGGTCTTCATGTAAACAACCCAGATCTACAATGGCAAGCACACAAATGGTGCGTAACATAGATTACAATTATAGAGCACTCAAAACAATTACGCAAAAAATTCTGTTCGCTGTTTATATTTACTTAAAATGGTTCTTTTGCCAATACGTAAGACTAATGAACAAATGATATAGGCCCCAATATTTAGGTGTTGGTCAGGAGCGAGTGGGAATAGGGAAAGCTCAGAAGCACTGGAAATGCAGAGGTCCTGCCGAGTTTAATTGCAAAAGCACATTTAAATTTTTTATAGTCCATTCCTGGCACAGCAGCTGACTAGATTGAGGGCTGGCTGGCTTCTGGGAAGGAGAACCAATAGTGGAAGGCAGTGAAGTTATTCCAACAACTGGGAGGGAGAGACCATGGAGAAGGAGGCTGATGGTGGCGGGGGCAGCAGAGTCAGAAGATTGAGACTATGGACGGGATTTTCCGGCCGCACTCACCCTGAAACTGGAAAATCCCGCTCGATGTCAACAGACCTTTTCATGGTCTGCCCCTCCCCCGCTTCCATTCCTGTGGCAGGCAGAATGGGAAAATTCGCCCCAGTATTTCTTTGATGAGTTGCGGGAAGGACTGCTATTCTTCCTCTCCTAAAAGCAGTGCTCTGAAAAGCAGTTACCTGCTGAATCTGGCAACGTCCACCTCCCTTTACTGACTGGTTTCCCTCTGAGACCCTTTGAGCTGGTAAAACCAGAAGAAGGCATTCTGAAGACATGTTGTCTTCAGTCCCTAGTGGGAAATTGGAGGGGAGGTGGGGATTGCAAGTTCGCTATGTGGCTGGGTTAAAATTCCTTCGTGCCACCTAAATTGCAACAGTTTATTTACTTAGGATGCAAATGAAAGGCTGTTTGACAAAAATAAATGTACAATCTTTCAGATTATTGGAATTATATTGCATGTGTATGTTGTAAATGCATTTTGTCAATGAGTGATATCAAAAAATGTGGGAAAATTCAAACTGAAGGAAATAAAAATTAGCACAGCTTCCCTCTGGAACTGCAACAACTATCCAGCAGTAATGGTAAACTTAGCATTTCCAATGACTGAATAATTCGGAAAAGCAATTAACACAGTGACTGGAATGTTGCGTTATATAGCCAGAAGAGTAGAAGGTCACAATTGGAGGATGGTGCAGTTCCAGTCACTGTGCTGTAACAAGCAAAGAAACAACCTTTGGATAAAGTGCAGAGGAGAGTAAAGGGTCATGCTGTGTGGAAAGATTTGACAAGTTTTTTAGAGAGGAGACAGAAATGTTCTTTCAGGGAATGATTCCAGGGAAGAGAGACTTCCGTGACATGAATAAACTGGAGAAGCTGAGGAAATCATTGGCTGGAAATGCACAAGTTTGCCACCAGGGTCACAATGTAGAATTTTTTCTCCAAGGGGCCTAAACACATTGGTCAAAAATATTCCAAAACTCTTAATATGTAATTAATTTGATGCAGTCATTGTTGTTTATAATGACTGCAGCAGCCACTTTTCACATATGGTAAAGTCCTGCAAACAGATATGGCCAATTAATCTAGTTTTGGTGTTTGTTAAATGTATGCATTTTTAGGATCTGGGTGTCGCTGGCTGACCAGCATTTATCGCCCATCCCTATTTGTCCATGAGAAGGTGGCGGTGAACCGCTGCAGTCCTTGCGGTGCATGTATGCCCACGGTGCTATTAGCAAGGGAATTCCAGGATTTTGACCAAGCAATTGTCAAAGAATGGCAATAAAATTCCGAATCAGAATGGTGAGTGACTTGAAGGGGAACATGCAGGTGGTGGTATTCCCATGCATCTGCTGCTCCTGTCCCACTAGGTGGTAGATGTTGCAGGTTTCGAAAGTGCTGTTGAAGGGGCCTTGGTGAGTTACTTTTTTTATTATTCATTCGTGGGACATGGGCGTCGCTGGCTGGCCAGCATTTATTGCCCATCACTAGTTGCCCTTGAGAAGGTAGTGGTGAGCTGCCTTCTTGAACTGCTGCAATCCATGTTCTGTGGGTTGACCCACAATGTCATGAGGGAGGGGATTCCAGGATTTTGACCCAGCAACGGTGAAGGAATGGCGATATATTTCCAAGTCAGGATGGTGAGTGGCTTAGAGGGGAACTTGCAGGCAGTGGTTTTCCCATGTATATCTGCTGCCTTTGTCCTTCTAGATGGAAGTGGTTATGGGTTTGGAAGGTGCTGTCTAAGGATTTTTTGGTGAATTGCTACAGTGCTTCTTGTAGATAGTATACACTGCTGCTACTGAGCATCAGTGGTGGAGGGAGTGGATGTTTGTGCATGTGGTGCCAATCAAGTGGGCTGCTTTGTCCTGGATGGTGTCAAGCTTCTTGAGTGTTGTTGGAGCTGCACCCATCCAAGCAAGTGGGGAGTATTCTATCACACTCCTGATTTGTGCCTTGCAGATGGTGGACTGACTCTGGGGAGTCAGGAGGTGAGTGACTCGCCGCAGTATTCCTAGCTTCTGACCTGCTCTTGTAGCCACTGTGTTTATGTGGCGAGTCCAGTTGCGCTTCTGGTCAATGGTAATCCCAAGGATGTTGACAGTGCAGGATTCAATGATGGTTACATCATTGAATGTCAAGGGGCAATGGTTAGAGTGTCTCTTATTGGTGATGGTCATTGCCTGGCATTTGTGTGAACAAAGAACAAAGAAAATTACAGCACAGGAACAGGCCCTTCGGCCCTCCAAGCCTGCACCGATTATGCTGCCCGACTGAACTAAAACCCCCTACCCTTCCGGGGACCATATCCCTCTATTCCTACCTTATTTATGTATTTGTCAGGACGCCCCTTAAAAGTCACTACCGTATCCGCTTCCACTACCTCCCCCGGCAACGAGTTCCAGGTACCCACTACTCTCTGTGTAAAAAATCTGCCTCGTACATCTCCTTTAAACCTTGCCCCTTGCACTTTAAACCTGTGCCCCCTAGTAATTGACTCTTCCATCCTGGGAAAAAGCTTCTGACTATCCACTCTGTCCATGCCTCTCATAATCTTGTAGACTTCTATCAGGTCGCCCCTTAACCTCCGTCGTTCCAGTGAGAACAAACCAAGTTTCTCCAACCTCTCCTCATAGCTAATGCACTCCATACCAGGCAACATCCTGGTAAATTTTTTCTGTACCCTCTCCAAAGCCTCCACATCCTTCTGGTAGTGTGGCGACCAGAATTGAACATTATATTCCAAGTGTGGCCCAACAAAGGTTCTATAAAGCTGCAACATGACTTGCCAATTTTTGAACTCAATGCCCCAGCCTATGAAGGCAAGCATGCCGTATGCCTTCTTGACTATCTTCTCCACCTGCATTCCACTTTCAGTGACCTGTGTACCTGTACACCCAGATCTCTTTGCCTATCAATACTCTTAAGGGTTTTGCCATTTACTGTATATTTCCTATCTGTATTAGACCTTCCAAAATGCATTACCTCACATTTGTCCGGAATGTGGCGCGAATGTTACTTGTCACTGGTCAGCCCAAGCCTGGATATTAAAGTAAAAGTTTATTTATTAGTCACAAGTAGGCTTACATTAACACTTCAATGAAGTTACTGTGAAAATTCCCTAGTCCCACTGTTGTACCTGTTAATTCTCAGATACTTTCAACCAGTTTACTTACTCCAAGGTTTTACCCCGGTGCTCTTATTTGCAAGGTGGACAAAGGACAAACACAAGTAAAGGTTCAACAAGTTTATTAATAATAACACTATTAACCCTTAAATTACCCACATAAAACAAGAGGATACCCCAGATTCAAGTATACTACCCGTAAAGATGGTTTGGTTAAACTGCAGGCCTGATTCTCTGAGTCCCTCTGGTCTGTCGTCACGAAGGTGAGTCTCGATGGCCGCTTCTTCCTTCCTTCTCTGGTCAGTCTTCCAAATGGTCACAACTGCCTCCCTCGTCGAGTCTTCGCTCCTGTGTGACTCGAAGTGTGTCCCTTTATCCCCAGCCTGCTTGCCTTTCCAGAAACTTCTCTGGCTTCCGGCCAATGAGGTCCCAGGAGGGGGTTCCAATACCCAGTGAGTTTCTTGATGTCTGCCTGACAGGACACCAGGGTCCGCCCCCCAGGTTTCTTGATGTCTGCCTGACAGGACACCAGGGTCCGCCCCCCCAGGTGTCCATCTCCATGTTGTTGAACTTGTTATCAGGTTATCAGGGGATCTCTTGGTGACAGAAAGTCTGGCCCGATCTGGGTTTCTAACAATAGACCGATGCATTTCAATGAGGTGCCATGATCTCCTGTTAAGTCTCAAGTAGAGTGTAACGACCTTTGATGGGTGGTTGATGGGTCAGGCCCAGACACATTTGTGTATTGTACACTTGGCCTGCCTGAGGTTTGACTGTGTTTGATTTCAATGTGCCCAATTCTTTAATTTAGGATATCCAATTTTATCAGCCTTAAAACTAGGCCCTGTTTATATCACCACATTCCCTCCTCTTGATCCAATGAGCGTCAGCGAACCGGATCACACAATTCTCACCAAACCATCTGAACAAGCAAGTACCCCGAATCTGGAGTTGACAGTATCATCCCTAACCCACAATAGTACTAACAAATTTAAATGAAGTAAAATAATTTTAAAAAAACAATAAGCAATCGGGTATATACAAAACAAAGCAATAAACAGTACAAAATGAAGTAAAATAATTTTAAAAAACAACAAGAAACAATACGTCAATTGGGTATATACAAAACAAAGCAATAGTAACACTGAGCATAGTAGGTCAACTGGGCATCAACATAGTCATGCAGGCAACAAAGGTGATGAGCATGTGTACTGCTAATTCTTTCAAACAAAAGTCTTGTGATCTCTGCCTGGCGATCAAATTCACTTTGTGTAATTCGCATTTCCTGTTCTGCTGCTGAATGGGCCTCTGACGCCTTTGCCTTCTCCAGTCTTGCTTTTGCTGCATCGAAATCAAGTATTTTATTCTGCAAGAGTTTACGTTCTTTAGATATTGTTCTGCAGTCCCCTTCCAGAAAGTTTCTGAGGGGTGCCAAAAGATTGACCTCTGATGAGTGTACTTCCATCGGGCGTGGGGTGAACCACGTATATCCGGGGTATTGTAGGCTGATCTTCTGGTCTTTGGTTGATGTGGTGTCTGTGGTTCGGTCTGAGATGAGGAGTCCCAGATAACAGAGAAGTATGTAGTTCATTCTGGGGAAGATCAAGGGAGCACCTGTTAATTCTTATTAATACCTGATTCTCTTTTCCTTTTCTTTACTAGAATGTCGTATGACTCCTCTTTTTTATAAAATAAAACCAAAGAAATAAGTAAAGGAATAATAAAGGCCCAATCGTGTCATACGAAGGGTAGTGGGGTAAGGAGTTTGCAGAGCGTGAAAATAAAATGTTGGGTATGTGGCATGTGTCCTTGTTGGAGGACTATGGCACAGTATACCAATAGATTCTTCATCTCACAACCAAACTGTGGTGTGTCGGAAGATTATGACGCAGTATAATGTGGGCAGATAAGAAACCCTTTTCAATTGGGTGATGCGTGGAGTGGACGGATAAAGCTATTTACAATTTGGACTGTGATGTCCTGATTCTTTCTTAGTGGGGGGAACCTATATGGGCGGGCTTTGGCTGCCAGGTACCCACTGCATTACCACCTCTGGTAGTGAGCGCCAGGTCAAACGGTTCTGGGAGTCCCAGTACCAGGGGCGCCACAGGGGGTAAGGTTTGCGGGTTCCCCGTCCTTTCCATCGGGGTCCCCTGGGCCGGGGTTTGACTGATTCCCCTGGCTCCTCCCCCCTTTTTGTTTTGGCAAAAATGGCCCCTTGGGGTCTTTTATTGCCGGAACCTGGCATTCATGGGCTCCCTGCCGTAGGTTAGGTTGTCTGCCAGGAATGTGGGGGTTATAGATGCTTGTCGGGCCGGTCCTTCAAGGGGCATGGGCCGGGGTCCATCGTCGGGGAACCGCTGAGATGGTCGTGTGGGGTAGTTGGGTGGTGCCCTACAGTTCTAGGCAAAATGGTTGGGTTGCCTGCAGGTATAACACTGTGCTTGTGGGCATGGGCCTCTGGGCTCAGCTCTATATCGTTCTCGGAGTTGGGGGTTGGGCCTACGTCCTGCGCGGCCTTGTGGTTCCCTGTGTCGGCGATCAGCAATAGTGTATGGGTGTGCGGGGTTTGCTGGTCCCCTGAAATTTGGTGGTGCCCTACAGTCCCGGGCAAAATGGTTGGGTTGCCCGCAGTTATAACACTGTTCCTGTGGGGGTGCATATCTGGGATTGGTTTTATCTTGTTCCTTGTACCTGGGGTTGGGGATATATCGGGGTTCTGCGCGGGGCTGCGGTCTTCTGTATCGATGATTGGCAGGGGTATATGGGGGTAAGTTTCCCTGTCCCCTGTTTCCACCACCCCCTTCGTTACGCCAAACCGGGGCCAGGTCTGTGTGGATTGGGTTCATCTTTCCGTGTTTTGTGGGCTTGGGGGTGTCTGTTTGTCTGACTTCCCGTTCCCACACACGAGTCATTTTGCGGATGGCCCAGGCTTCTGTGTGTGTATTATCATCGGGATCAAAATTCTCACAGGCTTTCCGACTCCCCTCGGTGGCGTGTGCTATCAGGGTCTGAATCCATGTGGGCCGGTGGTGTGCATTTAATTGGACTCTATTTAATTGGCCAAAAACCGCAACAAATTGGTTCCATAGTTGGCCAGCATAGGCTGTCGGGTGTTCCCCTCTCTTTTGTTGGCAGTTGTTTAAGCCTTGTACCGGGTCATCCCTATTGTAGCCTATGGCGGCCAGAACGGCCGCCTTCATTTCTGGTAGGGTTCCCCCGGCCACGTTCTGGGGTTTGGGTAGGGCGGAACGGATGGCAGGACTTAAACATAACAGAATAAGTTTAACCTCTTCTGCCTTGTCTAGGCCATTTAAAACACGATATTGGGTAACCTGGTCAAAGAGAGCATGTGGATCCCCAGAGGGTTCAAATACTCCAATCACTTTAGCTGTGTCAGTGAGCTGTGTCATGGTGTATGGAGTTACATAAGTCACATTGTGATTCTGTCCGTCCTGTCATTGGGTGGTGACCGGATTCATCGGTACAGGAACCGGATTAGTGACTGGGCTTATTGGGATGGTAAAAGGACTAGGAGCTGAGACTGAGTTTCCCCAGGTGGGGGCCGGATTAGGTGGTGCTGTTGGTTCCACTACCGGGAAGGGAGGTGGGAGGTCCCCAGTCGGCAGTGACGCTAGCTGTTGCATAATGGCAGGCATCCTCTTCTAAATCCCCCCACTCTACCCCCGGGTCACTATCCCGTTTCAGTCGTGTATGCACACATTACCCCCCTTTTTATGGCTAGTTGTGCTTTTAAATCTTTAATCTCGCGCAGGCATTTGGAGTGGTCTGTTGCGCGGGCTGTATTTACTTTTCCTGCTTGGTGCAAAACTTTTACTGCAGCCTGTAGGTCGCTGCATTTACGTTTAACTTCCTCTACCTGCTGCAGCGCAGCCTCTCTCTCATGGACAGCAGGCTGTGCCTTTAGGTAGGCTTTATCACATTGAACCTGGAATTGGCTCATGTATATCATATTGATTTGGTTCCTTTCCTCTCGAGTGTTTACCTCCGCTTCCAATTGTTGTATGCGCGCGGTCTTCCATCGGGCGCACTTAAATGTGAGGATGGTTAGGTACACTATCATAAGTAGGATTCCTATTATGGCCAGTTGTGACAGAATGCGGACCCATGGGTGGATTTGGACATTTGAACCCCAATCCCAGAGGTCCTCCCATGCAACATGACTGGCCATGATTATTTCCTTTTAGGATTCGTCACTTGAGTATAGGTAAGGGATCGGGGTAGGGGTCCGGTTTTCTCTAAATTCCCTCCCGTAGATTTTACCCAAATTCCCTAGACTGTTCTAGTTCTGACTACACAGTTTGTCCACCTTGTGTTACAGACACCGGGTTTATGGCGCAATTTACTGGTTGAATCTGTATTAGTCCTTCACTCGCTTAAGACTGGCCGTCACGTGGGGCATCTGCCCTCTTAATTCAGGCTCAGGCGGAGTGTTGGAGAATACTGGGTTGAAGGTTCGACTTCGGAGCAACGTATTACTTCTTATCGAAGTCCCATCTGGGTCGCCACTGTTGTACCTGTTAATTCTCAGATACTTTCAACCAGTTTATTTACTCCAAATTTTTACCCGGTGCCCTTATTTGCAAGGTGGACAAAGGACAAACACAAGTAAAGGTTCAACAAGTTTATTAATAATAACACTATTAACCCTTAAATTACCCACATAAAACAAGAGGATACCCCAGATTCAAGTATACTACCCGTAAAGATGGTTTGGTTAAACTGCAGGCCTGATTCTCTGAGTCCCTCTGGTCTGTCGTCACGAAGGTGAGTCTCGATGGCCGCTTCTTCCTTCCTTCTCTGGTCAGTCTTCCAAATGGTCACAACTGCCTCCCTCGTCGAGTCTTCGCTCCTGTGTGACTCGAAGTGTGTCCCTTTATCCCCAGCCTGCTTGCCTTTCCAGAAACTTCTCTGGCTTCCGGCCAATGAGGTCCCAGGAGGGGGTTCCAATACCCAGTGAGTTTCTTGATGTCTGCCTGACAGGACACCAGGGTCCGCCCCCCCAGGTGTCCATCTCCATGTTGTTGAACTTGTTATCAGGTTATCAGGGGATCTCTTGGTGACAGAAAGTCTGGCCCGATCTGGGCTTCTAACAATAGACCGATGCATTTCAATGAGGTGCCATGATCTCCTGTTAAGTCTCAAGTAGAGTGTAACGACCTTTGATGGGTGGTTGATGGGTCAGGCCCAGACACATTTGTGTATTTGTACAATTGGCCTGCCTGAGGTTTGACTGTGTTTGATTTCAATGTGCCCAATTCTTTAATTTAGGATATCCAATTTTATCAATCTTAAAACTAGGCCCTGTTTATATCACCACACTGGGTTGGATTTGTCTTGCTTTTTGTGTACAGGACATACCTGGGCAATTTTCCACATTGTCAGGTAATGCCAGTATTGTAACTGTACTGGAAGAGCTTGTCTAGGGGAGTGGCAAGTTCTGGAGCACAAGTCTTCAATACTATTGCCGGAGTGTTATCAGGGCCCATTGCCTTTGCAATATCCAATGCCTCCAACCATTTCTTGATATTACGTGGAGTGAATCGAATTGGTTGGAGGCTGGCATCTGATATGCTGGGGACCACTGGAGGAGGTCGATATGGGTCATCCACATGGCACTTCTAGCTGAAAATTGCTGCAAATGCTTCAGCCATATCTTTTGCACCGATGTGCTGGGCTCCTTCATCATTGAGGATGGAGATATTTGTGGTGCCTCCTCCTCCAGTGAGTTGTTTGATTGTCCATCACCATTCACAGCTAGACGTGGCAGGACTGCAGCGCTTAGATCTGATCCGTTGGTTGTGGGATCGCTTAGCTCTGTCTATGACATGCTTTTAAGCTGTTTGACATCCAAGTAGTCTTGTATAGTAGCTTCACCAGGTTGACACCTCATTTTTAGGTATGCCTGGTGCTGCTCCTGGCATGCCCTCCTGCACTCTCCATTGAACCAAGGTTGATCCCCTGGCTTGTTGGTAGTGGTTGAGTGGGGGATATGCTGGGCCATGTGGTTAAGATTGTGCTGGAGTACAGTTCCGCTGCTATTGATGGCCCACAGTGCCTCATGGATTCCCAGTTTTAAGTTGCTAGATCGGTTCGAAGTCTGTCCCATTTCGCACGGTGATAGTGCCACACAACACGATGGAGGTTATTCTCAATGAGAAGGCAGGACTTTGATGAGAGAAAAAACCTACCATTTTCACCAGGAATGGGAACATGGGGGTGTCATGGTGGCACAGTGGTTAGCACTGCTGCCTCACAGTGCCAGGGAGCCAGGTTCGATTCCCGGATTGGGTTACTGTCTGCGCAGAGTCTGCACATTCTTCCTGTGTCTGCGTGGGTTTCTTCCGAGTGCTCCGGTTTCCTCCCACAACCCGAAAGACATGCTGGTTCGGTGCATTAGCCATGCTAAATTCTCCCTCAGCATACCCGAACAGGCACCGGAGTGTGGCGACTAGGCGATTTTCACAGTAACTTCACTGCAGTGTTAGTGTAAGTCTACTTGTGACAATAAATAAACTTAAAAAGAGATTGCATCATATTGGGTCCTCCGTCCCTAAGAAGAAGAATTACATTGTGGCAAGAAGACATGACATACTAGTAGAATAAAAGTAAAGTTTATTTATTAGTCACAAATAAGACTTACTTAGTTGCGCAATAACTGCAATGAAGGGAGCTGGCCGCCAACCATTAAAAATGGCAGATCCTAAGATATTGGGGAGAATTCTCCTGTTCCGCCCACCACGGGAATTGTAGCGGGTGGAGGGCATACCACATAAAGGTCTGTTGACCTCGAGCGGGATTCTCCAGTTTTGGGGCTAGTGCAGCCGGAGAACGGTGGCATAGTGGTTAGCACTGCTGCCTCACAGCGCCAGGGACCCGGGTTCGATTCCCGGTTTGGGTCACTGTCTGTGTGGAGTTTGCACATTCTCCCCATGTCTGCGTGGGATTCCTCCCACAGTCTGGAAGATGTGCTGGTTAGGTGCATCGACCCGAACAGGCGCTCGAGTGTGGCAACTAGAGGAATTTCACAATAACTTCATTGCAGTTATTGCGCAACTCAGTAAGTCTTATTTGTGACTAATAAATAAACTTTACTTTTATTTTACTTTACATTAAACCAATACAGCTCAAACACAAAGTGGGTGCAATTCTGAACCTAGAACATTTTATACAGCCAAAATTGGCAGACAGTAATTTTACCTCCAAAGTACAAATTCACACACCCTGTGGCTCAGAATAAATATATTTGGGCTTTGAATTTGTTGCTTGATTCTGCCAATTTAATAGTCATTATTTTTAGCAACTGCTTGCTTCAAGAAATCAGAAATATGTCAATACACAGATGAAGGTAATATATGATACTTGAGGAGTCAAATGATAATTGTCTTCACATACTGGTAAAAGATCAATACAGGTTTAGCTGGCAACAGCATTGAGAAGCACCTGATCCAGGGAAGTCACTGCAATATGAATTTTCTCCACTTACTTTTAATTAGTTTTCATGCTTGTAGTTTCGACTTTCCACTTTGCACTGTTCCCAGGCATCTCGTCGAATCAATGAGGGGTTAAATTGGCTAACTGTATATGTATCAGCAGGGAGCTGATACGCGGCAAGGTGGCAAAGCAGTTAGCATTGCTGCCTCACAGTGCCAGGGACACGGGTTCAATTCTGGCCTTGGGTGACTGTCTGTGTGGAGTTTGCACGTTCTCCCCGTGTCTGCGTCGGTTTCCTCCGGGTGCTCCTGTTTCCTCCCACGCTCCAAGGATGTGCATGTTAGGTTGACTGGCCATGCGCAATTGCCCCTTAGGTGTATGGAGATTAGCAGGGTAAATACATGGGGTTACGGGGATAGGGCCTAGGTGGGATTGTTGTCAGTGCAGGCTCGATGGGCCAAATGGTCTCTTTCTGCACTGTAGGGATTCTATTCTATCAATGTTACTGAAAGGCGGGCGACACCTTTTAAAGTGAATGTGCATTGTGGCTCAAGAAGTGATGGGAATCCTTTGTGAACAGAACCTGTGCTGTGAAAGATGAAAATATGGTTGAACATGGAACAGAGCGTGCACCAAGGTTTTCTGATACTGCACTGTGGTGGGGAGAGAGGAAGTGATATCTGGCATCTAGTAGATGAGGGGGTGGGAGCAGTTTGGGTATTGAGAGGGAACACTCCAGTCACATGCTCAGGAGGCAGTAGGAAGAAGGAGGTATGGTGGCACAGTGGTTAGTACTGCTGCCTCACAGCAGCAGGGGACCCGGGTTCAATTCCGGCCTGGGGTCACTGTCTGTGCGGAGTTTGCACGTTCTCCCCATGTCTGTGTGGGTTTCCTCCGGGTGCTCCGGTTTCCTCCCACAGCCCAGAGATGTGCGGGTTAGCTTGATTGGCCATGGTAAAATTGACCCTAGTGTCAGGGGGATTAGCTAGGGTAAATAAGGCAGTTGTGGGAATAGGGCCTGGGTGAGATTGTGGTCGGTGCAGAATCGATGGGCCAAGTGGCCTTTTTCTGCACTGTGGGGATTTTATGATGATCTATGACTGGAGGTCAATGCCAGGTATGTTATTCCAAGAACATGAGAAGTTCATCACTCTGACACAAGTTGTCAAAGTGTTTTATTCTGATCTACCAATAGCATATTCTACCAACTGGCAACATCTACTACCCCGCACATAACATCCTCATCACCCACCCACTAATAATCCCTGTCAATTCAACCCTTCAATCACTTTACTGTGCCTCATCCATACACACTTAGCACTGTTGCTAGCCTTGCACCCACATTTCACAGCTCACACACATTCAATGATTCAACCAGGGCAGCCATATCAGCCAAACATATTGCTGAGCACTCACTTCCCTCTTTCTTTTAGGGAAATCTTGCATGTGGCTGCAGTCAGCAGTAAGGAGGCCGAGCATACTTGCATGTTTTAACTGCAGTGAGGGACTAAGATATCACACTGTGTATATTTGTTTGTAAAATATATAAATAGATACACTTATCATGACTTCTTAAATGTTAAAAACTGCACTAAGACCTTTAAAATGGCTGAAACTGTGTTGTCTGTGAGCCCTGAACTAAAGAAGCCACTTTGCGGTTTTTGGAAAACTGATCTCATTACCTCTGAGGAGCCACTAATGACCGCTTGTGGAATGTACAGCTCATTGAACCATGGAATCATAAAGGCCCTACAGTGCAGAAAGAGGCAATTTGCTCAATGAATCTGCAGCAACTCTTCGAAAGAGCATCCCATCCAGGCCTTCACCTCCGCCCTAGCCCCATAACCCGCACATTTACCATGGCTAATACACTTAACCTACACACCTTTGGACTGTGATAGGAAACTGGAGCACCCAGAAGAAACCCACGCAGACATGGAAATAACGCGCAAACTCCACACACAGTCACCCAAGGCAAGATTTGAATCTGGTCCCTGGCACTGTGAACAGCAGTGCTGTGCCACTGTGCCGCTCAACTCAAATAGAACAATACAAAGGTCATCTGCATTTGATAAGCCAGGTTGACCAGAAGGAAATGGATTGTTACTAAGAAAAGGGCCCAACAACCTTCCTTCAAATCCCTGATGGCTCAGACCCTTTGGAATCCAGACGATGGATAAACATCCTTTATTAAAGATGGTGGAGAGGTGGGAGTCATGTGACATGGGCCTCTGGTGTGCCTTGATGAACTGCATAATTCAACCTGCTGTTTAACAACTGACCAGCAGGCCAACCAAAGAGGCTCTGGTCCAGGTTGATAACCTGTCCGCATCTACCCTCCTGCTGCTGAGAGTTCTGCACCATTGCCAAGGACTCTGATTTATCCCTGCATGCCTATTTCATTGTGTGAAGTCCACACCACCAGAAAAATGAATGATACAGTTTCCACTTTCAGCTCAGTTACCTCTGTGAAGGATTACCTCACTGGACTTTGTTTCTGAACTCTGGCATCCATGTGAACCAATATTTATTTCTCTGTGGTCTCTGTAGTGTAAATGCTTCTTTTCTCTATCCCGCTCTTTACTCTCTGAGTTTGGAGGTGACATTGCAAATCTTTCTCCCGCATTTTGAGTGTGTGAAAATAAACGAACCCTTTGAGTTCATCCTATCCTGAATTTGCTGTGGGATTATTACTGGAAAATTGACTCACCCAAAAACCAAGAGGCTGGGGAAATATGCCATCGCTTATAACAAGGAAAACCAATTGAAACATCTTTCTGTTTAAGGATGGGTAATGAAAGGAGAGATTAGTGCTGCTTAAATTAACTCCTTCCTGTCTGTAACGGTGCCATGGAGATGTCAGCTGTGGGCATTATAGAAAGGGGCATCACTGAAGCCATAGGATAAAAGCAAATTACTGCGGATGCTGGAATCTGAAACCAAAAGAGAAAATGCTGGGAAATCTCAGCAGGCCTGGCAGCATCTATAAGGAGAGAAAGGGGTAACGTTTCAAATCCAGATGACCCTTTGTCAAAGCCATGACAAAGGGTCATCTGGACTCGAAACATCAGCTCTTTTCTCTCCTGAGAGATGCTGCCAGACCTGCTGAGATGTTCCAGCATTTTCACTTTTGGGATCACTGAAACTATGGTCACTGTTGGCACGGAAGGTATTAATGGTAGGGATGTCGGCTTTCTTAATTCCGCCTTCTTTCTTCACACAATTTCTTCTGACTTGCAAGCTGCAGATGGAGTTAAGCACAAACTTCATACATTGTCCCCTCCTGTCACCACAACCCAACCCTTGTTCCTTTTTCATTTCAAGTAGCCAAGAGCTGGAACTTCTGGAGTCAATGAAGGAAGAAGAAGACAGTGAAGTTGAAAAGGTACCATCACTCAATCTGATGTACAGGGTCACCAACTCAGAAGCTGCACTGTCCATGTCATAAAGGCTAGGGAACGAGAGGGATCTGCGCATGTGGTGACCCAGGGCACAACCGCACAGGTTCCACTGTGGAGGGAAAGGATAGCACAGGCGACAGCTCTCTGTTTGGGGATGTTCAACTCTGGCTCTGCTGTAAAGCCATCAGATGAGGGTATTGATGGACTAGGCTGCAGTAAATGGCTGATAAACATGGAAGATGCTTTGTACAGAGCCTGGAGCCCAACTGTACCAACATGGAGTGGGAAGTCATCTTGATCAACACACCTATGAAAACCATCATACTGCAGTATCCGATGCTTAGTGTCAGGGTGTTCACTGCAATACCTTCCATTAAAGGCCAGACTACTGCCTTGTTAGCTCATGGCTCTGGATGCCAGTGTTCAAAGAGATTTACAGCGCATGACAGCAATCCATTAATCTGTTCTCCAATAGATCAGTAGGATTGCTGAGGCATCAACTAGGAGAGAGGCAATGTCCCAGTGGAAGAGGGAGTGGGATCCTTTCAAGTTGATGAAAATTGCTGAGTTCACGGGAGCTAATGTGCATGCAGTCAATGGCAACTTGCACCTGGGGAAGGCTGCAATTCATGTGAACATGGGCCGGCTGCACCTCCATGTCTTTGGCAAAACAGGATGAGATAAATGTGCTTCTCTTTGTATAGAGCATCAAAGGGAACTCCTGTATATAGAGGTGCAACACAAATTGTTGCCTGAAAGGAGCAAATATTAAGGGGCTTAATTCAATAGCCCCTGAAAATGGATATAGGGTTCAGGATGAGCAATTAACTTGTCATTTGTTGACTGAAATGTAGGCAGCACATTAACTTGATGCTGCCCGCTCATCAAAATGGTTGATGCTTGCAGCTTTCATTGGCCACAGCAGGGAACCCAAAATCGTAACTTCCGAGCACAGTTTCAAGCTAGCCTACTCCTCTTAAAGGGGAGGCCCATTGTGGCTCCAGCAGACATGCAGGAATTCAATCTGTCCTGGGAAAGAGTAATAAATGGCACAACATGGAGGAAGATGAGCCCCAAGGTTTTTGGAAGTTGAACAGGAGGCTTTAGTAGAGGTGAAAAGTGAGAAATATGTCCTTGATCCACAGTGGGGGGCGGGCAGACATGGTTGTGAAGGCAGTGGGAGTAGATAGGTCTACCACGAGTTTCATATTAAGAACATAAGAACATAAGAAATAGGAGCAGGAGTAGGCCATCTAGCCCCTCGAGCCTGCCCCGCCATTCAATAAGATCATGGCTGATCTGAAGTGGATCAGTTCCACATACCCGCCTGATCCCTATAACCCCTAATTCCCTTACCGATCAGGAATCCATCTATCCGTGATTTAAACATATTCAACGAGGTAGCCTCCACCACCTCAGTGGGCAGAGAATTCCAGAGATTCACCACCCTCTGAGAGAAGTTCCTCCTCAACTCTGTCCTAAACTGACCCCCCTTTATTTTGAGGCTGTGCCCTCTAGTTCTAGCTTCCTTTCTAAGTGGAAAGAATCTCTCCACCTCTACCCTATCCAGCCCTTTCATTATCTTATAGATCTCTATAAGATCCCCCCTCAGCCTTCCATATTCCAACGAGTACAAACCCAATCTGTTCAGTCTCTCCTCATAATCAACACCCCTCATCTCCGGTATCAACCTGGTGAACCTTCTCTGCACTCCCTCCAAGGCCAATATATCCTTCCGCAAATAAGGAGACCAATACTGCACACAGTATTCCAGCTGCGGCTTCACCAATGCCCTGTACAGATGCAGCAAGACATCTCTGCTTTTATATTCTATCCCCCTTGCAATATAGGCCAACATCCCATTTGCCTTCTTGATCACCTGTTGCACCTGCAGACTGGGTTTTTGCGTCTCATGCACAAGGACCCCCAGGTCCCTTTGCATGTTGTAATTTTTTTCCATTTAGATAATAATCCAATTTGCTATTATTTCCTCCAAAGTGAATAACCTCACGTTTGTCAACGTTATACTCCATCTGCCAGATCCTCGCCCACTCACTCAGCCTGTCCAAATCTCTCTGCAGACCTTCTACGCCTTCCACACGATTCACTTTTCCACTTATCTTTGTGTCGTCTGCAAACTTTGTTACCCTACACTCAGTCCCCTCCTCCAGATTGTCTATATAAATGGTAAATAGTTGAGGCCCCAGTACCGATCCCTGCGGCACGCCACTAGTTACCATCTGCCAACCAGAAAAGCACCCATTTATTCCGACTCTCTGCTTCCTGTCGGATAGCCAATCCCCAATCCACGCTAACACCCTACCCCCAACTCCGTGTGACCCAATCTTCTTCAGCAACCTTTTGTGAGGCACCTTATCAAACGCCTTTTGGAAATCCAAAAACACCGCATCCACTGGTTCCCCTCCGTCAACCGCACTAGTCACATCTTCATAAAAATCCAACACGTTCGTCAAGCACGACTTTCCCCTCATGAATCCATGCTTAATCAAACCATTCTTATCCAGATGGCCTGCTATTTCTTCTTTAATGATGGATTCCAGCAATTTTCCCAACTACAGACGTTAAGCTAACCGGCCTGTAGTTACCTGTCTTTTGTCTATTTCCTTTTTTAAACAGCGGTGTAACATTAGCCATTTTCCAATCCGCCGGCACTACCCCAGAATCCAACGAATTTTGATAAATAACCACTAACGCATCCGCTATTACCTCTGACATTTCTTTCAGTACCCTGGGATGCATTCCATCCGGGCCCGGGGACTTGTCCACCTTCAGTCTCGTTAGTCTACCAAGCACTGCCTCCCTGGTAACATTAATTGTATTGAGTACCTGTCCTCCTACCAACCCTCTATTGTTAATATTCGGTAAACTATTTGTGTCTTCCACCGTGAAGACTGACATAAAAAACTTATTTAAAGTTTCAGCCATTTCCTCATTTCCCACTATTAAATCTCCCCTCTCGTCCTCCAAGGGTCCAACATTCACTCTTGCCACTCTATTCCTTTTTATATATTTGTAAAAGCTTTTACTATCATTTTTTATATTTAGAGTTAGCCTAGCTTCATAACCTATCTTTCCTTTCTTTATCGCTTTCTTAGTCGTTCTTTGTTGTTTCTTAAAGTTTTCCCAATTTTCCGATTCTCCACTATTTTTGGTCACTCTGTACGCATCGGTCTTTAATTTAATACTCTCCTTAATTTCCTTTGTTATCCATGGCTGGTTATCCCTTTTCTTACAGTCCTTCTTTATCACCGGAATATATTGTTGCTAAGTACTGAAAAGGATCTCCTTAAAAATCCTCCACTGTTCCTCAGCTGTCCTACCTACCAGTCTGCTCTCCCAGTCCACCTTAGCCAATTCAGCCCTCATCCTATCGTACTTCCCTCTGTTCAAAAAGTGGACACTGGTATGGGACCCTACTTTCTCCTCTTCCATTTGTACCAGAAATTCGACCATATTGTGATCACTTGACCCAAGAGGGTCCTTCACAAGAACATCCTTAATTCTACCTACCTCGTTACACATTACCAGATCTAAGATAACTCGTTCCCTCGTCAGTTTTGTAACATACTGTTCAAGGTAACTATCCCGACAGCATTCCAAGAACTCTTCCTCCATCCCATCCCTTCCAACTTGAATCAGCCAATCAATATGCAGGTTGAAGTCCCCCATGATTGTTGCCGTTCCGTTTTTGCACGCATCCATTATTTGCTTCTTTATAGCCCTCCCCACCTCAACATTATTATTTGGGGGCCTATAGACCACGCCTACTCGTGTCTTTCTCCCCCTACTATTCCTTATCTCTACCCATAACAATCCCACGTTTTGTTCCTTAGAGCCTATGTCATCCCTCACTACTACTCTGATATTATCTTTTATTAACAGAGCTACCCCACCACCTTTTCCTTCCTGTCCATTCTTCCTCCTTTTCCTTCCTGTCTATTCTTCCTAAATGCCTGATACCCCTGGATATTCATCTCCCAGTCCTGGTCTCCCTGCAGCCACGTTTCTGTAATGGCCACTAGATCATACCCATTTGTGCTGATTTGCACCATCAACTCATTAACTTTGTTCCGAATGCTTCGTGCATTCAGGCAAAGTGTCTTTATTCCAGCTTTTATCTGGACCCAATTTGATGAAATGCAATCAACCTCTCCCTCGCCATCTACTCCTTTAACTACTTGAATGCCTTCATTCACTTGCACTCGCTCCCTCTCCTCTACCATTGATTTCGTAATTCCTCTTACCTCTGCACCCTCCCCCCCATAAATTAGTTTAAAGCCCTATCTACAGCCCTAGTGATACGATTCGCTAGGACTCTGGTCCCAGCACGGATCAAACGGAGACCATCCCATCTATACAGGTCCCATCTGCCCAAATACTGGTGCCAATGCCCCATGAATTCGAACCCATTCCTCCCACACCAATCCTTGAGCCACGCATTCGTCTCCTTAATCCTATTAACCCTGTGCCAATTCGCGCGTGGCTCAGGTAGTAATCCAGAGATTACCACCTTGTTGGTTCTGCTTTTTAATTTGTTCCCTAGCTCTTCGCACTCCCTCTGCAGATCCTTAGTTCCTGTTTTGTCTATGTCATTGGCACCTACATGGACCACGACAACTGGATTTTCACCCTCCCACTCCAAATTCCTCTGCAGCCCAGATGATACATCCTGGACCCGAGCACCAGGCAGGCAACACAACCTACGGTATTGCTTATCCTGGTCACAGAGAACAGTGTCTGTGCCCTTAACTACACTATCCCCAATTACTACTACATTTCTCTTTGATTTCTCCGTTGCAGCAGCACCCTGCACCCTGGTACTGCTGACAGTTTGCTCGTCCTTCTCGCAGTCATTTTTCCCATCTACACTGGTGGCAAGAACCTCAAATCTGTTGCACAGATTTAAGGGCTGAGGTTCTTGGGACTTTACCTCCCGCAAACTACTTCCTTTCTTCCCCCCACTGCCCGCCTTCTTCCCCCCACTGCCCGCCTCACCCATATTGAGGATGCAATGCTGCAAGTTTGATGACCTTGAGGCCAATGAAAATTTCTTTAATTGCCTTAACCTACCAGCTGCACTTGTAGCCTCAAACACAGCTCAATGCCCAACACTTCAATGCCCAACACTCATCTATCAAAAATCTCTAATCAAGCACGATTCATACATAAAATTCAAATGCTCCAAACACTTAATCCTACTATATCCTCACACCCACACCACACAGCTTGCACACACTTCCTGCAATTGAACCATGACAATAACATCACATAAACAGATTACCCATTCACTGCCTAATTGAAGAATGGACATTGGGAAGGAGTGGGGGGGCACTTTGAGCCAGCCCACTACTCTTTGTGAATTCCCCCGCGCCTCACATCACTTGCCTTTGTCCTGGGGCACTCTGCAATCCTTGGACTCCTGCAGCGGCAGTGGGGGAGGATGTTCTTTTAGTGACATTGATGACCTTCATGATGCTGCTGAATGCAAGAGCTGATGGCCTCTGCTTGGCCAACAGTTCCTGCTAGGTGGGACTGCCACTCCCAGAGACCTGATTGGAGAGGAAGGCTTGCTGCTGACCTTGCTACTGTCAGGATGGAATGTGATCCTGAAAAGAAGCAAGTGCGGGTCTTTCACCAGTTCTGCATCTGGCAGGCATGACCCCCCATGTCTCAGCAGAATTCCCCCACCGCTTCAGATACTGAGCTGTGTAATGTAGACGATAGATCAGAGGTAGGATCTGCATGTGGTGAAACCTTGGGTATGAATGGACGGCAATCGGGGCAGGAGGCAATGCTGTGCAGGAGCAAGCTTGCTGAAGAGTGAGACCACACAGGGATTCTGGTGCAGAGCACTCAAATAAGCTGGTTGATGGGACAGGTTAGAGAAGGAAGCTGGTTGGTATTCACAATGAAATAAAAATTCTGAAGAGTCATACAAACTTGAAACTTAACTCTTGTTTCTCTTTCCACAGATGCTACCAGACCCGCTGAGATTTTCTAGCATTTTCTGTTTTGACTTTCTAGAATCATAGAATTCCTACAGTGCAGAAGGAGGCCATTCAGCCCATTGGGTCTGCATTGACTCTCCGACAGAGCATCCCATCCAGGCCCTATTCCCCTAACCCCACGCATTTACCCCGCTAATCCTCCTAACCTGGGTGGCAGAGTGGCACAGTAGTTAACACTACTGTCTCACAGCTCCAGGGACCTGGGTGCGATTCCCGGCTTGGGTCACTGTCTGTGTGGAGTCTGCACGTTCTCCCCATGTCTGCGTGAGTTTCCTCCGGGTGCTTCGGTTTCCTCCCACAGTCTGAAAGATGTGCTGGTTAGGTGCATTGGCCATGTTAAATTCTCCCTCATTGTATCCAAACAGGCACCTGAGTATGGCGACTAGGGGATTTTTTGCAGTAACTTCATTGCAGTCGACATTGTAAGCCTACTTGTGACACTAATATGTAAAACAATAAACTAATAAAACTAAACAAATTGAAACCAACCTACACATCTTTGGACACTAAGGGGCAATTTAGCATGGCTAATCCCACTTAATCTGCACATCTTTGGACTGTGGGAGGAAACCAGAACATCCGGTGGAAACCCACACAGACACAGGGAGAATGTGCAGACTCCACGCAGACAGTGACCCAGTAATTGAACCCAGGTCTCTGGCGCTGTGGGGCAGCAGTGCTTGCCACTGTGCTGTTCTCTTGCATTGCTTCTTGCTGAAGTTCAGGTAAGCCAACTACTCCCTGAAGACCCTTGTCAAATCGGGTCTTCTGCTGAGTACCCTTTGCTCCACCCCAACCCTCCTCCTCTATTAATTTGTCCTTCTCTGTGTGGCTACTCTTCATTCTCCCAGTCACGTTCAACTCCCAGAGAAATCTGTGCTTGGCCACCCATTGCCTGGAAGCAACTTCTTTCAGTACAGTATCTTATAAAACAAAAACAACGTTCTTCAAAGCCAGTCAGACCACTCCACGTATGGAAGCTTTAGCAAACTATAGGAATCCTCCAAAACCATGTACAGTATCCCAGGCAGACAGAAAAATAATTTGGCAACCAATCTGTAAGTAATTCATGATGTCTTTAAATAGTGATGCTGAGGCGATTTTCATTCCGATTAATATCATAGAACATAGAACATTACAGCGCAGTACAGGCCCTTTGGCCCTCGATGATGCGCCGACCATTGAAACCAATCTAAAGCCCCTCTAATCTACACTATTCCAATATCATCCATATGTTTATCCAATAACCATTTGAATGCTCTTAATGTTGACGAGTCCACTACTGCTGCAGGCAGGGCATTCCACGCCCTTACTACTCTCTGAGTAAAGAATCTACCTCTAACATCTGTCCTATATCTATCACCCCTCAATTTAAAGCTATGTCCCCTCGTGTCAGCCATCACCATCCGAGGAAAAAGACTCTCACTATCCACCCTATCTAATCCTCTGATCTTCTTGTATGCCTCTATTAAGTCACCTCTTAACCTTCTTCTCTCTAACGAAAACAACCTCAAATCCCTCAGCCTTTCCTCATACGATCTTCCCACCATACCAGGCAACATCCTGGTAAATCTCCTCTGCACCCTTTCCAACGCTTCCCCATCTTTCCTATAATGCGGCGACCAGAACTGTACACAATACTCCAAGTGCGGCCGCACCAGAGTTTTGTACAGTTGCAGCATGACCTCATGGCTACAAAACTCAATCCCTCTACCAATAAAAGCTAACACACCGTACGCCTTCTTAACAAACCTAACAACCTGGGTGCCAACTTTCAGGGATCTATGCACATGGACACCCAGATCCCTCTCTTCATCCACACTACCAAGTATCTCACCATTAGCCCAGTACTCTGTATTCCTGTTACTCCTTCCAAAGTGAATCACCTCACACCTTTCCACATTAAACTCTATTTGCCACCTCTCAGCCCAGCTCTGCAGCTTATCTATGTCCCTCTGTAACCTACCACTTCCCTCCGCACTGTCTACAACTCCACCGACTTTAGTGTCATCCGCAAATTTACTAACCCATCCTTCTATGCCCTCATCCAGGTCATTAATAAAAATGACAAACAGCAGTGGCCCCAAAACAGATCCTTGCGGTACACCACTAGTAACTGAACTCCAGGATGAATATTTCCCATCAACTACCACCCTCTGTTTTCTTACAGCTAGTCAATTCCTGATCCAAACCACTAAATCACCCTCAATCCCATGTGTCTGTATTTTCTGCAATAACTTACCATGGGGAACCTTATCAAACGCTTTGCTGAAATCCATATACACCACATCAACCGCTTTACCCTCATCCACCTCTCTGGTCACCTTCTCAAAGAACTCAAATAAGGTTTGTGAGGCACGACCTACCCTTCACAAAATCATGTTCAGCTGTGTGAGGTTAAGGCTGGAAAATGGCTGCAGTGCCTTCAAATTTGCAGTGCACCTTGATTTGCATTATTATCTCAGCATGCTGTCAGTGCTATTAGCTGTATCCAAATGCTTTGGGTGGAATTTCGCACTCTGTAGCGCTGGCTGGGTAAGAAAACCAGCAGGTAGCTCACTAGCTGCACACCCGGTTTTCTCTCCAGATTCTCTGGCACTCTGTGCACAGAAAATCCAGGGGCATGGTTTTTGAAGTCGTGCTGGTGGGATGGGCCCTGATACAGCTGGCAACACTGGCTAAAAAGGGTGCCCCGATCTGAGCTGAAACCCTCCCTCCCCCAGAAAAGGGAAACCCACCCCCTCATCTCCACAATCACTGAGAAAACCAACCCCGACAAGCATCAGGGCAACACCCCCCACCACACATAAGGGGAACCACTGCCAATGGAGCTCCCCAGAGGGCCTTCCCTAGCACTGTCCCTTGGCTGTGCCACTGCCAGTGTGGCACTGCCAGGCTGGCACTGCCGGGGTGCCGGGGACAGCACTAAGGCACTGCCCGGCTGTCTGGGCAGGTTCCCCCCTTTCCCCCAGGGACTATACTTACCTTTGTGCCCCCAATGGTCTCCCCTTGACTGCTTCATGTTTTTAAAAAGCTGTTCTAAATCTCGCTGATGTGAGGGGGGAATTCTTCATGTGGGGAGAACATATGGTGAGGAAGTCCTTTAAGCATATGCCAGTTTATTAAATAAATTTAAATGAGGTTCCTGCCCTTTCTGGGCCGGAACCTCGTTACGTCACCAGCAAAGGGTGGGGAAAATCACAGAATGAGACCTCACCACCAAGATTATTGTTTCTGCGGTCTCGTGAGACTTTCCGTCGGCGTCACCATTTTCACCCACGGCGAACAGCGGCAGAAAATCCCACCCTTTATCAAAATGGTGACCTGTGCACCTCCCATCGAAAGAGCATCTTGCCTCTCTTCTTAAGTCTTAATTAGCTACATTGCTCCTAAAAGAAATGGATGCTACGTGATTCAACTTAGTTACCCTAAAATCTTACATCTCCAATCTCACGCCCTTTCTGCGTTTCTTTGAAAGACTTTCCTTTTCAGACATACGTTGAAAAGCCTTTTGAAAGTTATTATTGAATCTACTTCCACTACCCTTTAAGGCAGTGCATTCCAGATTATAAATACGAGATAAAGAAAGATATTCTCCTCACCTTCACCCTGGTTCACTTACCAAATATCTGAAAGCTGTGTCCTCTGCTTACTGACACAGAGATAGATGCATGTTTCCCAAAATAGAATAGAATTACTTTAATCTGTCTCAAGAACTGCACTAATTTTATCCCTCCCAAAATCACATATCTCAAGTCTGGGGAGAGCTGGGGCAGGACTGTGGCACATAACATGGTACACAATAATGTTATATTTCCACCGTGGAAACAGTACTGACACAAATCAGTACTGCTAGGTGAAGTAATAAAATTCAGGCAAAGTGCATTGTATACAAATGATTATTCACAAATAAATATTTAAAATTACAAACAAGCCAATATTTTTCAAAAATAACACTGCAAAAATAAAACCAATGTTGTCACAAACAGCCATAAAGAAATACAGTATTGACATTTAAATTGTACAATTAAATTTAAATGGGTGCTTTATATAGTTCATGCCTGTTAATTTGAAGTTGTTTGTGTGCGAAGAGCATTTTAATTATCAATCAAGTAATTTGTATCAAGTGACTGCAAATCAACAGGATTAAGTTGTACATAAACTACTAAGATTCATGCAATCATTTTTGCATAAGTAGTTTGAAAATCTAAATACAGAAAATCTCAAGACTGGCAGAGCCTTTGGGACCTACATTTTGCCTTCTTCCTATCGTAGTTGTATATGATTATCAAGCTCTCCTCAAGATTCTTGTCTAATGTTGCCCGAATTATACAAAAGTTACTTGTGTCCCCATAATTTCCCACTATGATCTATTCCAAAATACAAACATCATCAAGCAATGTTTCTGTATGTCTCACTTGCGCTCCAACAGTATTCCTATACCCTAATTTGGATTTTTGATAAACAGTTCAAATAGCCCTGACTGATTCAATAATGTTCCTGAAACTTATTCATTTGAAAGCCTCAATCATATCAGTCTGCTCTCCCCCAGTTAGAAAACTGCTTGTCCTTCAATCTAACTGCTCACTGAAACCAAAGTCCATCTTTCAGTCAAAACTTGTATGCAGTATTCATGATAAGCTTTAGGGCAAGAAATATTGTTTAAAGCTGGTATTTTTATACAAAGGCAGGGAAAAACTTTCCTTCTCCCTTAATTTTCTAATTCTGTCTCACCAGCACTGCACCTCCCCGAACCTCCACTTCCCACAGATGTTGCCTCCTTTCCAGTATCCAGATGATCTACTCTGTCAGTTCCAAGTGACCGTTCCTTTATCGGTCAGGGCCTCACAGACAACCCTGTCTTCATCACTCCTACACATTATACATCACAAGGGGTTGCTGGACAATGATCAGTAGCACGATCCCTAGTGGATGCTTCCCTTCTCAGTCCAGGGGTAAAGAGGCTGACTGTGTTAGCTCTGCCTTTAGAATGGAGACTGGCTATCGCGCACAGACCAGGGATTTAAACCTGGCACATCTTTGACATATATGCCTCAGATGCTCAAAGAAGATTTTCTAGAGCCTGTTTTTAGGCTCTATGCAACCAAATAAGACTCAATAATGAGATTAAGATACGCATTTTCTGCAGGTGGGAAATGCACAGGAGACCAACTTGGTGAAGGTGTTTGTGCGCACACAGCTATCGACAGCAATCAAATAAATCCATGTACCCCTTGATCTTGGCCATACACACTCCATATGCCAATGTGTATGCTGTCTTAGACAGGATGGTATGTACATTAACCTTAACTTTACAGTTCTGCACCATTGTGCACCAAAAAGCTCCACAGCAGAGTGGTGATGTTCATGAGGAATCATGACGAAAGGGGAGATTTAAGTGGGGACTCCACTCATATTGCTTTCACTTCTTACCCTTTCCCCCTCCATCCATTCCTTGGCAGTGTCCAACATGCTAGTTCATGTCCTGATGTCCTAGTCTGACCCTGTGTGCAGGTTAATCAGTCTTTAGTGGGTTCATCACAGACTCCAAAACCCTGAGGCCACTGGTCAAGAGCATGTCAAACAGTTAGAGCAGGTATCTGAGCAACCTACCTTCAGTTCTCAGGGGTCACAGCATGCAGAAGCAACATAAAAAGCAGAATAGAAAGCTTTGTAACGGCCAAACATATGCTCATGGCTGTTTGAGAAAATCTTGTGCTAAGAAGGTTCCATTCTTTAGTAGAATCCCATGAAATGTATTAGTTTGCAACATTTCCCGTCTTGTCCATTCTTGGTTGCTGGGTGACAGGTCATCTTTAGATTTGTTTGACGGTGAATGGGAAGATATGATTTGACAGGAACAATAGAGTATTGTGAAAAGGATTGTTGTTGTTTGCAGGATTGCTTTGTGTCACTGGAATTGGTGAGAGCAGCCATTATCAGAGCTTCAGACATGGCGGTGTTGTTCATTGCCGTCATCATCTTCCCCCTTAATCTTCTCCCTCTTTGGAAGAGTCCACAGTCATTCTGCATCTTGTTCTTCCTGCAGGCCTAAATCTCACTAACTATACAATAGCCACATGACATTCAAAAGTTCTTACTCTCACAATATTACACTTGGGATTTGTAACCAATCTGTGAACAGCGCGATCTTTCATACAGCAATAAAATAATGAGCAGAAAATCTATTTTACTGATGTAATTTTAGGGGTAAATATTAGCCAGAACATGAGGTAGAATTCTCTTTTGAAACAGTGCCATTGGATCATTAAGTGGCACAGTGGTTAGCACTGCTGCCTCACAGCGCCAGGAACCCGGGTTCGATTCCAGCCTTGGGTCACTGTCTGTGTGGACTCTACATGTTCTCCTCGTGTGTGCCCGAGTTTCCTCCGGGTGCTCCGGTTTCTTCCCACAGTCCAAAGATGTGCAGGTTAGGTGGATTGGCCATGCTGAATTGCCCCTTAGTGTCAGGGGCAAGGTAAATACATGGGGTTACGGGGATAGGGCCTGGGTGGGATTGTTGTTGGTGCAGGCTCGATGGGCAGAATGGTCTCCTTTTGCATGATTCTATGATATGATTTACATCTACCAGCCGTCTTGGCCTCGGTTTAACGCCATCCCTCATCTAATGGATTGCACTTCTGACAGAACAACACTCCCCCAGCACTGCACTGAAATGCCAGACTTGCCATGCTCAAAGACTCTGGAATAGAATTCAATCCCACAAGCATCTGACCCTATGTTGCAAGTGCCACTGTCAAGCAATGCCTGACAAGGCTGAAAATCCTGATCTGTAACGTTATCTTAGCAGAGGCTCCTATCTATATCCAACATGATTTGAGAGAATGTTGGCTGCAATCATTGTGAAAATAAATTGCTTTGCCGTTTGCTCCTAAAGAAAACCCTGTTTGTAATGTTGTTGCCTGCAACCAAATAAAAATGATGCCCTAGTGGAGAGCTTGTCATTGAAATAGAATCTGCATGGTTTCTGTGCTAGTGAGGGGCCATGCAATATTAGAGTTCACAGGGTATCAAAGAGGCTTAGAGTGAGTAGCTGCAGTACATGCTGACAAGATGAAAAACATAATCACTGTAGTCAGTCAATCAGTCAGAGAAAAGGTTTGGAAAGAGGTCAATTAGAGGACAAGCTTTAAAGCACTTGACTGTTGTTTTAAAGGGTGTGCGTTTTGTTGCTGCATTAGGCAGCAAAACAATATATTAAGTGGGCAGTCTTGGTTCCCCAAGGAACCTTAGTGCCCCGTTTAGGCGCTCCAGTGTTACTGCAGCACGGTGAACATCATGCAACAGCCTCTGGGGGTCAAAGGTCTCAGAGCTGCTGTTCAACTGATGCACATTCTTGGGATGCCATTGTGCTGATCCTCACATCTGGTTACAATGGCTGATTGCACGGCCACTATTGTAACTTCTGAGTTTTATCTCTTTTCTGGTGATTGCTTTCATGGATCATGTTCCGTCTAGCTGGGAGGGTGTACAATGCTTTTACTGGTTAAAGCATTCTTTTGGTGCATTTTATTAAATGTGCCTCTCCAACCGCACCCCCCCCTCCCCCCCACCCACCGCCACAACAAGCAGGATTTATTCCTCATCAACACCCATTGTTTTTCATTAATGTTGCATGAAACAGGATGATGGGGCTATTTTGACCCTCTGCACCTCCTCCCATCCAAATAGTTAAACAATCAGTACAAGGAATTGTTACAGTATTGCATTTGATGCTAACGTGTTTTCACTTGATTAAGGATCATGTTCGGAGCTTGCAGGTACTTTAATGGGATATGCTAGTCTTATTATAAATAGTACTTTCACCATTTTATTAATTATTCTCCATCTATTCCCTTAAATCGCTGACTGTCAAAGATAAATCACCACCCACTGGGGTGAGCTGCTCCCAATGTTCTATTTCCATAATAATCAAGAAGTTTACTTACACACTATTCAATTTTTTAAAGTGCATCTACACACAAACACACATACAGACACACACACTTTCTTTCCCTTGGGGAAGAGTGGATGGATTCCCAAGCTGATTATCAGCCCATTGAACTATGTTATGATCACTCTTTCCATGGCCAACAAGTCCTGACATTGAAGTTGAACCCATAGTTTCTAGTCCACAGGGAGGGAATGCTACATCGTACCACAAGTCCTCCAATATGCAAGTCAATGTATTTCTTGGACAAACCAAGTGTGATTATTATCACACTGTCACAGAACTAAGAAAATAACTGCATGTGGCAAACTAATTTAAGGATACAGCATTATTAAACTATATTTGTTATTGGTTTGAGTAGTTGTCTGAATGGTACCTGCTGAGGGGCAAATTGTAGTCACTGGCCTATCAAGAGAAAGGGAAAATGAGAGTCAGACTTGTTGGCAAAACCCAGTCAGTGGTGGTTTCCAGGGCAATTTCTGTTGAGTCCCAGGAGATAATTTTCACTCTATACTATAGATATTAAAGAGTCTCTGAGGTGGTCAAGATGAGGATCTTAAGCTGCAAAATTAGATTAGCATGTGTTTAGCAAGGGACATTGAAACTAGCAGTTGGAACATCTTTGCAGAGGTTTAATAATCAGGTGTTTGCGAGCTCTTATTAAAAAGGCTTCACTGCACGTGGTGACTGGCACTTGCCCTAATGGTCTTTCTTAGTAGTGGCCAGCAGGTTGGAAGTAAACATGTCATTTGATGTTGATTATAAGCACTGTTTAAAGTTATGTCATCTTTTATTGTTCAGTGCTGCTGGAATTGCAAAGAGCACTTCTGAAGCACATCAGGAGACTTACTGAGGCACTTTATCACGACAGCACCAATACTCAAACATTCTGGAAATTCTCAGAGGATTTGACCTAAAAAGTGTTACTGATGTGTTACTGAATCTTATTGGACACCTTATCAGACACATATATTCATTTTTTCTCATGGGATGTGGGCATTGCTGGCAAGGCCAGGTTTTATCAAATTCATTGTCATACTGTGTGGCTTGCTAGGCTGTTTCAGAGGGCAGTTAGGAGTCAACTGTATTGCTGTGAGTCTGGAGTCACTGTAGTTCTGGCCAGGTAAGGACAGCAGATTCTTTCCCAAAAGGAGCATTAGTGAATCAGATGGATTTTATGACAATCAGTGATATTTTAATGGTCACTATTACTGAGACTAGCTTTCAATTTCAGATTTATTAATTAAATGCATTTTAATCCCACTGGTTACTATGGTGGGATTTGAACCCATGTCCCCAGAGCATTAGCCTGGGCCTCTGGATTATGAGTCCAGTGACATTATCGCTGTGCCACCATCTCCTCTATAAGGGAACATGTAGTCTTGGACATCACTCTAGGGTCCCCCTAGGTCTGGCTGAAGAATGGGAGGTGGACATGAGGTAAGGCAGAGCAGCACCAATTGCTGCAGGGGAGGAGATCGAGATGGCATCGTTTCCCTCAGCAGCTATAGGACATCCCTCCTCCTCTGGACCTGCTCTACCAGGACCTGCAGTGTTGCAGGTGAAAATCTGTACTCCCTCTCCCTTGGTCCCTAACCATCCTAAATGTGTTGCTGTGTGCCAGCCAGAGCAGTTCACACCTTCAGTGGGAGTGGATGCGAGGAGCCCATGTATATAGTTCCACAAAAATTACGTCCAATTAATGTGCAGTGTGCTGTACATTTCTGGTTTGAAACTCCAGGAAAGGTCAAATTTATGGTCATTAGCAATTAGGACTAAAATTTTGTGCTAAACCCAGACTCTCAAACAGACGTATCTTATAAGCACTGTACCCACTTGGTGCCTATTTTTACTCTTGTGCCAAAATTACCCCCCGCCCCCCCCCAACACCCCCCTGCCCTTTGGTGTGGATCTCTTAGTCATATATTGTCTATGGTGCAAGGAGACAGGCACAAAGTGTTGTTTTAACTTGCATTGCTTGACATTTCCTTCTTAATATATTTCAGATATCTTACATATTACAAACCAGCGTAATGCCATTTACCGGTAGAATATTACTACACACAAGAAAGATGTAATCATGTTTAACTGTGTTTTAACAAAAGACTTGTAATGGTTTTACTGAGGCTCAATTCAGTGTGCTCCTAATTAACACAGAGCCAGGGTTTGAGAAGGACGGGAAAAAATATGAATTTAAGAGGAACTATTAAGGGAATGTCATTTATCACTGCTGATAGCTGGGAAACGATACCTCCCCCACCCCTCCGCTTAAATAGAACACCAGGCAGAGAAAGAGAGACTGATTACAATCTTGCTTTGAGTTTCATTGATTTATGCAGGTCATTTTTCATCATCCAGGTTTTGTTTAGGGCCATATGTGCTGTACCTTTTCCAAAGAGTAGTTATCACGGTAAGTTTAAGACTTCTGGTTTGTACACTGAAATAAAGGTGAATTCTTTGGTCTTTTGATCAGCAAACCAGGTGAAATTAGTATACTGACCGTACTGTCCAGCTCATTCACAAATTGTTATTTTAATGTTACCTCTCTTTGTTGTTGTGTAGTTTATTCAAACGTGTGCTTTCCTTTGCAGTTTGACTGGGGTGTTTGTTCTGTTTAAAGGGACACAATCTCCACCAAAAAATACATTTCTCATGTTGCCAGAAACACAACGATAACATGAACTGAGTAAAAACACATTTGTCATGTGCATGTCATGACAAAGTGAAGCACAGTACAACTGACCCAAACTTCACCAAAATGTAATGGCTCAGATAATCTGGTCAGCAGCAATGGCACTGCCCCCAGAATACTCCATACTCCGACTCTATTGTGCATTTTCACATGGTCTTCCAATCCAAGCTGCAGTAGAAAAGGGCCAGTAGAAGTTCTCCAAGGTAATATCGGCAAGTATAGAACCTCCTCTATTTTACAATTCATGTTTTAAAAAGTCTCAAGTCTTTCAATTAATGAGTGACTGAGTTAGTGGGCAAGTGAGTGAGTGGGCAAGTGAGTGTGGATGGGTGGATGAATAAGAATGGCTGAGTAAGTGGATGAGTGTGGGTGGGTGGGTGAGTGGGATAATAAGTGGGTGGGTGAGTGGGTGAGTGAGTGGGTGGTTGGGTGAGTGAATGGCTGGGTGAGTGTGGATGGGTGGGTGGGTGAATGAGTGGGTGAGTGAGTGAGTAGGTGGCTGGGTCAGTGAATGGGTGGGTGGGTGAGTGGGTGGGTGCGTGAGTGTAGGTGGGTGGGGTGGTAATTGGGTGAGTGAATGGGTGTGTGAATCCTGAATGGCTGGTCAGATTGCAGGGTAGCCAGGTCAAGGGATATTTGGATTGGGTTGGGAAGGTAGTTATGTTGGATTGGTTTGGGTTTGAGGGGGAAGACAGGTCAGGTCAGATCAGAAGTAGTCAGAGAGGGTGTTTGTATTTTTGGAAGCGGACAGGTCAGGTTGGGTCAGGGGTGGTAGTTGAATTGGGGTTAGTTGAGTCAAAGGAGAGTCAAGTCGGGGGCGGTGGTCACGTTGTGGGGGGATAGGTGCATCAAAGGATAGACAGCTGGGTTTGGAGGGAAAGTTGGGTTGGGGGTAGCTGGCTTAGGTCGGGAGGCTGGAAATGGCTGTGCAGGCCCCATTAATGTCATGGTAATCCCACTGACAAAAAGGGCTGGGAGGATGATATTTGGCATTAAACCAGTTCATGCCAGATGTAAAACGAATTTTCAGCCATGCACACTTCGCAGCTTGCTGCGCTGAATGACTAGCGCAACAGGCTGGAAAGATCGCGACCTATATATATATCTATATATATAGATATATTTATATCAGACTACATAAAGTAACTTTTGAAACTTAAAATCCTAGTTGGTGACTTTAAAAAAGAAGAAAGGCCAGAAATGTTTGTTCTGTCTACTAAGTTTCAGAGGTGTCAAAAATACAGTTGTCGTGGATATGCTCTGAACTAGTTTATCCAATTTTGATAAGACATCACTTTCTTTGCTAACTTTCGGGGGTGATGTAAATTGCAGTTACCTTGGCGATGACTCTGACTTTGTCGGAAGTATTATAATGGAACAACACGTCCCCCAGGGTACAAGCTCTCAGAAGTGGTACGATGTGTCACAGGATAGTCAGATTTTTTAAAAAGAAAATTCTGGAGCGATTCTCCCAAAAGTGCTGAATTGGTGGGAAAACTGTCCTAGATCACAACTGTTTTCTCAGTTCAACTTCACACTCGAATCTCCGCACTCTGTGCACCGCAGAGGTCACAATTGTGAATCTCATTAAAAACCCGGGGGCGGGACCTATTTGTGCCAGAGTCTGACAGCTCCAGAACTCTGCGCTTGCGCAGTGGCCCCGATCTGTCAGTCTCCCCACTGCTGGCCAGCTCAATCGTTAGCCAGCCTGGGACCCCCGCAGTGCTGCCCTTCCAGCACCTCTCCTGGCCTGATCCCGGTCCCCACAACAATTCCCGGGCCAGCTCTGACACCTCCCGCCTGGAGTGCCACGATGTCCAGCCCATAGAACATAACAGCGCAGTACAGGCCCTTCGGCCCTCGATGTTGCGCCGACCAGTGAAACCAATCTAAAGCCCATCTAATCTACACTATTCCAATATCATCCATATGTTTATCCAATAACCATTTGAATGCTCTTAATGTTGGCGAGTCCACTACTGCTGCAGGCAGGGCATTCCTCGCCCTTACTACTCTCTGAGTAAAGAACCTACCTCTAACATCTGTCCTATATCTATCACCCTTCAATTTAAAGCTATGTCCCCAGTGTTAGCCAACACCATCCGAGGAAAAAGGCTCTCACTATCCACCCTATCTAATCCTCTGATCATCTTGTACGCCTCTATTAAGTCACCTCTTAACCATCTTCTCTCTAACGAAAACAACCTCAAGCCCCTCAGCCTTTCCTCATACGATTTTCCCACCATACCAGGCAACATCCTGGTAAATCTCCTCTGCACCCTTTCCAATGCTTCCACATCCTTCCTATAATGCGGTGACCAGAACTGTACACAATACTCCAAGTGCGGCCGCACCAGAGTTTTGTACAGCTGCAACATGACCTCCTGGCTCCGAAACTCAATCCCTCTACCAATAAAAGCTAACACACCGTACGCCTTCTTAACAACCCTATCAACCTGGGTGCCAACTTTCAGGGATCTATGCACATGGACACCCAGATCCCTCCGTTCATCCACACTACCAAGTATCTTACCATTAGCCCAGTACTTTGTATTCCTGTTACTCCTTCCAAAGTGAATCACTTCGCACTTTTCCGCATTAAACTCCATTTGCCACCTCTCAGCCCAGCTCTGCAGCTTATCTATGTCCCTCTGTAACCTGCCACTTCCCTCCGCACTGTCTACAACTCCACCGACTTTAGTGTCATCCGCAAATTTACTAATCCATCCTTCTATGCCCTCATCCAGGTCATTAATAAAAATGACAAACAACAGTGGCCCTAAAACAGATCCTTGCGGTACACCACTAGTAACTGAACTCCAGGATGAATATTTCCCATCAACTACCACCCTCTGTTTTCTTACAGCTAGCCAATTCCTGATCCAAACCACTAAATCACCCTCAATTCCATGTGTCCGTATTTTCTGCAAAAGCTTACCATGGGGAACCTTATCAAACGCTTTGCTGAAATCCATATACACCACATCAACCGCTTTACCCTCATCCACCTCTTTGGTCACCTTCTCAAAGAACTCAAATAAGGTTTGTGAGGCACGACCTACCCTTCACAAAACCGTGCTGACTATCCCTAATCAAATTATTCCTTTCCAGGTGATTATAAATCCTATCTCTTATAATCCTTTCCAAAACTTTGCCCACAACAGAAGTAAGGCTCACCGGTCTATAATTGCCAGGGTTGTCCCTACTCCCCTTTTTGAACAAGGGGACAACATTTGCTATCCTCCCACTCCCCACTCCCCCAGCAGTGGCGATTCCTCACCGCCTTCACCCCAGTTGACACCGCCCCCCCCCCCCGACCCTGACAAACCACCCTCCCAGCCCGCCCTGATCACTGCCCTCCCTCCAGCCCAGACCGATCGCCATGCAGAGTGGCAGCGGGACCTCCCACCCCCACCAATCGCCCCCTAGGCCTCACCCACAATAGGCCCCACTCCCTTGGCACTTACCGATGCTCGATGGGCAGTGCCAAGGTGTCCTCTGGGCATGGGCATTTTGTCCCTTGGGAGTGCTGGGGATACAGGTTGGGACTGCCAGGGTGCCCTTGCCCAGGGCGCACCCCCCCCCACTGCTTAACCCCCAGGGGGGGCCCGATTGCCCCTGCTTCATTCCAACGGGGTCTCTTGCTAATTCCCCAAATTTGGAGAGCTAGTGTAAACCTCACTGGAATTAAGTACTCCTGGCGGGGTGGGAGATTCAATCGGGACTGGCAGGTTCCCAATAATCGCATGCAAAACATATTTAAATTACATTAAAAAAAGATTCAAATGACTTCCTGTCTTCCTGCCGGTTTCCAGCGTGGTGTGGACTCTGACTGTTCTCCGGCTCTGGGAGATGCGCATTGCATTCCCGGTGCATGCGCAAATCCCGGAAAAAGGCCGATGACGCGCATCTCCCAGCTCGACCCCCCGGAAAAGTTGCGGGTTGCTATGGGAGAATCGTTCCCTCCATTTCTTTCTTTAGAAAAAGCCAGCCCGTAATGCCCAGGAGTACTCACTGACTGGAGGGGGGAGGGCTGTGGGCTGTGGTTGGGTGGTGTGCCGGTGTACTTTAATGAGCTAAAGGAACAGGAGAAGTATGTATGGAGGCTGATGGGTTCCTCCAACTCCATTATAAAGAGCAGTATATCAGATATGGATTGAGGAAAGATGAGAAAAGCTGGGTGATCAGTAAATTTGTTACAAAATATAATCGTGCTCTTTTTGCTCTCACAGATGCCATGGTCACATCAAATTCCAATGTAGGTGAGTTTCCTACTCCAGCAGTCAGGGTGTAACAGAGGCAAGTACATCGCAGCAGTGCCACACTGTGACTGCAGTGGAGGTGGGAGAGGCCTTTCAGGAGGGTGAGATCTCAAACTTTGAAGGTAATACTGAGGAAAATCCTTTGGTAACGCTGGGGGAGATCTTACCAGAATTTGGCAAAGTGTCAGTTCCGGCGAGAAAAACAGAGTGAATCACATTGATGATTCCGGCGTAATTTCTGACCGGATCTTGAGACTCATTGACAAAACTTTTTATGGCCACGGGAATCACGCCGCGCCCGCAGCAGCCTCCCTCTGATTCACCTGCCACTTCTGAACTTATCGTGCCAATCACTGAGGAGCTCCATATCAACGGCTCCCCAGCACTCGTTCCACAGATACCACAGGGGATGGCAGCCAGGGAGCCCGCACCACGATTCTCAGAGGGAGCCCTCACCAGACTACTCGACATAGGCACGATGCACTTTACCCCCGTTCCAGGAGAAGGCCTACCATCAAGGTCACCACCCACACCTGGGATGCAGTGGCAGCCCTGGTGAGTGCAAGCTCACTGCAGAAGAGGACGGGGCAGCAGTGCAGCAAGAAGATGAATGATCTTCTGAGCACAGCGAGGGTAAGTGAGCCTCATGTAGTCTTTTTGTGACCCCTTCGCGCCTCCACCTTTATCTCTCACCCAGCCACTTCGGCCTTTTCCATCACCTTAAGGAGTCCCTCCTCCCCCTTCCCCCCCTCCCCCATCACCATGTTCTCCCCAGTAGCTGCCATGCTCCTCACACTCCAGCTCCCACTACGACCCACGCCTGCCACACTCATCGCCATTTTAAATGTTAACACTGCCGTCTGCACTCTCCCTATCTGTGTCACTGCTTGACAACTCAACCACAACAAACGTGAGCAACCACGCCCAACCAGAGTAATGCCGAAGCTCAGAACGCTCAGGCTATTCGAGGAGAGAGCCACAAGCTAGCCAGGGAGGAGGAAGAGTGCATCTATGTGAATAGTGAAATGGGGGCAGCAGACAAATGTGAGAATCCTCAAGACAAGCTGTCTTTCTCCAAGTCTCAAGTGAGTAATCAATGTTCCCTCCTTTATCCCCTGTGATGCATTAATGCCATCTCCCTTCTTTTGCAGGCAGAGCAGCTGAAGAGGCTGAACCACCCTCGCACCTACTGGATCCACTGGACTCGAGCAGCTTCTCGGACTGCACTTTTGAAGATGCGTGTGACAGCCGTCACCCACACCCGGCACCACCACAGATACTCACACTTTGGTTGTTTCACCAAGTAGACAGCTTCAGGGTCACTCATTGGTGCGCACCTCACAGCTGAAGATCAGGTGGAGGCAGTGATGTTCCAGGGAACAGGCACTTGGAGGGATGCCGGAAGCAAGTACTCTGCTGGGCCCCTGGCTGATGATGTGCCCCTGGGCCCGGTTATCCCACAGCTGCTAGAACTGCAAAGACAGGGTCGTGAGCATCAGGAAGGGATGACAGCATCCCACCTCGGACTGCAAGCACAACTAGAGGAGTCCATCGCCTGATGTCCGAGCAGTTGGTGTCGTCACTGCAGCGCAACGAGGTGAACACTGCGAGGTTGGTGTCCGCAATAGAGACCTTGGCCAGGACATGCATTCCATGGCAGGAGATGTCTGCTCCATGGCTCAGCTCATGACCCTCACGTCTGTGAGCATGAACTGGATGGCGCAGGCACTGGTGGGAATCCACGAATATCAGCGCCAGAGGACAGTGGGGCTTCTGGACCTTACTCCAGCTGTCCATCTATCCCATGGAAGACCACTAGGCCCGAAGGGATGAGGCTCATCTGGTGCACAGCCTGGGGCCTTCCACCCTGGAGACCCTGGAGACAATACACATCTCTTTAACCTGTGCTAATGCTCCCTTCACTCACATTGTCTGTACCTTTAAGACTTGATTAGCTGTAAAGACTCGCATTCCAATCATTATTCATTATTCTGTAAATTGAGTTTGTGTCTTTATATGCCCTGTTTGCTGTTTATGAGCAGATCTCCCACTCACCTGACGAAGGAGCAGCGCTCCGAAAGCTAGTGGCGTTTGCTACCAAATAAACCTGTTGGAATTTAACCTGGTGTTGTTAGACTCCTTACTGTGTTGACCCTGGAGGTGTCCAGCCTATCTGAGTCTCCCCTTCCTGTGAGCGCCACACCTCCAGTCCCATACATCGATGAGAACAGCATTGCGGTATCTGTGCTGCCCGAAAGCAGGCCAGACCCCTCAAGGTCCAGGCCCTTCAGGGGACGCCTGCCAAATATTCTCAGGCAACAGGGCATGGAAGTCAGCAGGCCTCCTCAACCTCAGCTGCGGATCCTGGGGAAGCACCTAGTTGTAGTGGGAGGGTGAGGAAGATGAAGAAGTGATAGGCACCTAGTTGGCACTAGTGCAGAGAGGTCACCACTGTATGTAGTTATAAATAATGAATCACTCTGTTCACTCACAGAGCCCCCATCCTGTCATTTCATGCTGCCAAGTTCGATGGACCCACGCACACACTCAGCGCTTCACTCCTGTGGAATGTGTGAATGGCTGTGCTATGTCTCTCCCACAATAAGGACAGAGTAAAGAAGCTCTGCTGCAGACAACTGCACTCTCCCCAATACCCGGCCCCCCCCTTCCCGGGATCCTGTTCATGGAAGGAGCAACCCCTCCCCCCAAGCCTTCCATCTATCCGGATAGAGCAGTTCAATATTGCATCTCTTCACCTGAGCGGGAGAGGCCAAGGGGCTGTCGAGGTGCTGATTTTCTGCCCACCTCGGGTATAAGATGAAAGTGAAAACCTTGCCACATACTTAGAGGGGCCTACAGTGCCTGAGACTATTCATTCCAGTTTTGATGAACCCCATGATGTACCCGTTCATTGGCACAGCACGTGTAGCTCTGTTAGGCAGGAGTCAGACATATCGCTGAGAGAAGCATCGCTTCGTCCTCGCTACAAGTCATTATCATTCTCCTGCAGAGTCAGGCCAATGACTGCAGCTCCCTGCCATTGAAAACGTGCAACCAAACGGTTAGATAATGATGCCACTACATCATTAGCTTGACCTTACACCCATTGTGGGAGATCTCACCACCTGCTACTCCCACTCATCCCTGAAACGAGAGGTGATCAGGGTATCCCTTGATCAACGGCCAATTCTGATTCTGTCCAATGCCCAGTGTTCTTCCTCCCCCTTGGCATTGTCAGGCTCACTGCCCTCCTCAACACTCTCCTCATCCAAGTAGATCTGGCGTTTGCCCATCTCCCCCATGTCGAGGTTGTCTCCCCTCAGCAGTGCTAGATTGTGGAGAGCGCAGCAGATCACAATAATGCAGGAGACCCTCTGGGATCTGTACCCTCTGGCACCCCTGATAGATCCAGGCACTGGAACTACATCTTCAACAGTCCGTTCGCCTAATCCACCAACACATGCGTTGTAATGTGAGCCTCATTGTTCTCCCCATGTCTGCGTGGATTTCCTCCTGGTGCTCCGGTTTCTTCCCACAGTCCAAAGATGTGCGAATTAGGTTGATTGGCCATGCTAAATTGACCCTAGTGTTAGGGGATTAGCAGGATAAATATGTGGGGTTACAGGAATAGGGCCTGGATGGGATTGTGGTTGGTGCAGGTTCGATGGGCTGAATGGCCTCCTTCTGCACTGTAGGGATTCTATGATTGTATTGAGTCTCTGTTTATGGCCTCCGCACTGGCATCATCAGCAATTTTCTGAGTGGGTACCCCCTGTTCCTGAGGAGCCATCCCTCCAGCCGCTGCTCTCCCTCAAAGACGGCTGGGATTTGCGAGATATAATTGTCATGGACAATCCCTGGGAAACAAGCATACACCTGCATAAAGCTCAAATGGTTGCAGATAGGTTGAATGTTGAGGGATTGAAATCCCTTGTGATTCCTGAATGGCGCCACATGCCACCATGGTGACTTAAGAGCCAAATAGCTGCAGTCTAAAAGATCTTGCACCTGGGACATCCCTGCAAGCTGAATGAAGCGCATGACCTTGGTGCCCTGGCTTGCCTGGTCCCGGTCAAAGTTGATAAACATTTCAGCCCTGGCATGAAGGGCATCTGACACCTCCTTAATACATTTGTGAGTGGCAGACTGGGAGATGCCACAGGTATCTTCTGAACTGCCCTGGAACGAGCGCTAGTATAAAAGTTCAGAGCGGCTGTAACTTTAAGGGCCACAGGCTCTGACCTCCAGTTCCATGCGATGTCAGCTCATGCAGTATGTGGCAGAGGTGGTCCACTGTCCCCAGGACAGACACAGTCTTCTCTGGCGCTGCAGCTCAGACAACTGAAAGTAGGGACATCTCTACCGGAAGGTTTTGGCCGGTACTGTCTCCGATATTGCTCCTCTATCAGTGGTCCTGCTCCCTGAACAGTTGCAGGCTGCTGGTGCTGGCCACACACAGCAGCACATTGTTGTCTCTGCTGCTGGTCAATCCTGATCAGTAGAAAGGCCAACTCAACAGGCTCCATGATTCTCATGAATCATGCACTGAAAGAGTGAGAACACCACCGTGAGTACTGTAGAATTGTAACAGAGCCCTGACCCTCATCGCTCCATACGTCTGAGACTTTCAACTCAGTGCTTCCCATTACCTGTGTGAATTTCTGCTTTTTCTCACACCCCTCTAACACTACAGCCACATCCCTCGTAGCTTCCTCTGTACTCCAGCAGGATGGATACTGTTGAGCCTCTATTGTCCCATGGCAGCTGATCTGCACATTCTGCAGCACCCCCCCCCCCGCTCCCCCCCCCGCCCCACCCCCCCACCACCCGACCCCGGCAAGTCCTGAACCTGCACGGGGCTAAAGTGCATCCGACAGAATGCACGACAACAAGGTCTGCATCCTGATGGGGCGTGTCAAAAATGGTGCCAGACATGATATTGAACAGGGAGAGTGGTGTCAGCGATCACCATCCTACCTTGGCCTCGGGGTTCTCCACAGCGTCAGCTGTGTACAACTCAGGATTAAACTGAAAGACATGTCCACATCCGTGTCCACAGACGTGTCCCAAAGGATTAAACTTTTGTCCCCAGACTATGCAATCTAACTCTGGATATTAAACTGGCATGCTGGACTCCTCCAAGGTTCGTCAGTTAGTCTCTCTGGCAATAACATTCATCTTGATGAAACACAGTTCACTCATGAGAGGTATGCAATTAGCTTTTGAAGCAATGCCCGAGAGGGCAGCCTCATTCTTTGGGCTCTTCCATGCTGTGCAGTTAAACAGCCTTGCATGAGAGCAATCAACACGCTCTCACTGCTGAACCTGAGAGTCAGAGTTCACAGAGAAGTGGATTTGGACTTCCTGTCCAGTAAGCCCCTCTGGCCTCAAACCATTGACAAAGTGAGGGTTGTAGGTTTCTCTGTATTTACCGTCCCCCAAGTGAGAAGGTCCATATGCCTCATTAGACAAGGCAACTCCCCATCACTGAGATCTCCACACTGCCCTTGCTGCCTGGCCTGTCCCAAAGCAGGACCCCAGATTCTCATTGTTGCACCCAGTCAGTACTGCCCCTCTATTGTGGCTGCTTCCCACCCAATTTGCAGTTCCAACAAGGAAGGGCACCCACTCAGCTAGTGTTTGAATAGTAACCCAGCATGGCAGAAGCTGGAAGCGATACCTGTCTGGCAGTCAGCACATCTCCTCAGAGCAAGGGGTGACCCAATTTGAAGGGAAGGTAAGGCCTCTGAGTGACCCACATACCACCCCCCCCAATGCCCCCCTCCCCCAATGGTGACTGTGACCCTTATCCCTGGCCGTGAGCTGCACTTGTGTGCGCCCACAGCATTCTCCTGGTGGCAGTTGTGTGTTTGACTGCCAAGGGAAGTGATGATCACCTGAGTGCCCACCTCTGATATCCCCCTCAGAGGTGACAACGCCAGGTTCACGCTTATTTTAAATGAGCTGTTGTAAATGACGCCGACGTGATGTCACACTGGCACCAGCTGAATATTTGGTTCACATTCAATATCTGGTGTGGGTGCTCGCTAATGATATGCTGATGCATTCAAATTAGGATCCCGCCCTTCCCCAGCGTGTTCCACATCACTCCGCCAGTGAGATTCATTCAAAATCGAAAACATGATCTCGCCAGCAAGAATCTCCACGTTTTGTGCCCATGGACAGAGAGAGTGGGTTCTAGCTGCCGCCCAGAAAGGTTAGCAGTGCTTGGGGGAGGGGGAGGCCTGTGATGTCAGAGGGAGGGCTCAGAACTGTCAGGGGGTGAGGAGGCTGTGGCATTGGGAGCAGAAGCTCCCTCATCTCCACAACTACACCGGCACCCTGAGACCCATGTGGTTGATGATGAAGATGCTGAGATTATCCTTGACTGTCTGTGTCAGGGAGGGGTGGAAGTTGTGAGGTTAATTCACAGCTGCAATAACAAGCCTTAACAGAGGTTTCCCAATATCTGTAGAGATTAACAGAGGTCAACACTCAGCAGACTGAGCTTATGAGACAGCACATTGGACTTTTGCAACAGCATAATGAGTCTCTTTGTGAGACTCTTTCTAAAATGGTAACACCTTCTGGCCAGGATCTACCCAGTTCAGAAACAGTTGTTGCTGGAAATGCATCTGGAACATAGGCGGTTGTATCGTGTGGACAGGGAAGGGGCTGAGTGTGACACACAAGGAATTAGGGTCCATCCCCTCTCCCTCCAACACTGTCTCCTCTATCTCATTCACCTCCATTTTTTAATGATGGATATTTTCTGTTTCACATTGCTTTGTGTTCTTTATTTATTATTCTCTTGACCATTGAGTTGATAAAGAATTGTATTTTGTGACATTTTCTTGGTTTGCATTGTTTATTAGTATATTTAAAAAATGCACTGCTCCAATTCAGATTAGTTGTTTATTTGAGGTACTTTATCGTCTATTTAAGGGTTCAGTTTTTTGAAGTTGTAATCACACATTTGTAGCAGTCTCCAAAGTTTATTATGAAGGTAAGAGCTAAAAAATCTTAAATATTTTACAACATAGTGAAACCTTTGACTTAAGCAGCTGCACAATGGCATTTTGAACAATAACTGCCTCAAGTTTTTCACATTTTTAAAATGAAAATAAAAGATGTTTTTAACTTTACCACAACAGTCCTTTTATTTTATTTTGGAAGTGAGGGAGGAAAGGAGGATGGTAGGGATAAAGGAAGGGAGGCAGGCAGGGATGAAGGGGGAGGGAGAGATGAAAGGGGGGAGGGATGAAGGGAGGGAGGGAGGCAGGGACGTAGGAAGGGAGGAAGGTAGGGATGAAGAGGGAGGGAGGGAGGCATGGACGTAGGAAGGGAGGGAGGTAGGGATGAAGAGGGAGGGAGGGAGGCATGGACATAGGAAGGGAGGGAAGTAGGGATGAAGGGGGAGGGAGGGAGGCAAGGATGAAGGGTGGGAGGGAGGCTTGGATGTAGGAAGGGATGGAGGTCGGGATGAAGGGGGAGGGAGGGAGGAAGGGAGGGAGGTAGGGTTGAAAAGGGAGGTAGAGAGGCAGGAACGTAGGAAGGGAGTTAGGGACACATTGTGAATTTTCAAAGCTCAGTGCCCAATAGTAATTGTGACCGAGCGATCTTGAGCTGTCGTGGTGGCAGCTGGAGCCTGGGCCTCACACATGCTCAGGGAGGTATGTCTGCATCATGTTCCACATTGCCCTCCTCCAGCTCCTCCAGCAACAAGTCACCTTAAGAGTGAATATTGCACCCTTGCTAGAGGGCAAAGTGGTGCAATGCACAATATACTAGAACAATCTTTGAGACTATCTCAGGTGCATATTGTAACATCCCCTGACCTACCATCGGAAACATGACTTTAAAAGTTCTTTAGTCCTTTCCACCACCTGACGCATTGTTACATAGGCACGGTTCTATCACTTCTGTGCTTCAGTGCTAATCCTCCAAAATGTTGACAAATGTCCTTCAAATGTAGGGCGGCACGGTAGCACAGTGGTCAGCACTGCTGCTTCACAGCTCCAGGGACCTGGGTTCGATTCCCAGCTTGGGTCACTGTCTGTGTGGAGTTTGCACATTCTCCTCGTGTCTGCGTGGAGTTTGCACATTCTCCTCGTATCTGCGTGTGTTTCCTCCGGGTGCTCCGGTTTCCTCCCACAGTCCAAAGATGTGCGGGTTAGGCTGATTGGCCATGCTAAAAATTGCCCTTAGTGTCCTGAGATGCGGAGGTTAAAGGGATTAGTGGGTAAATATGTCGGGATATGGGGGTAGGGCCTGGGTGGGATTGTGGTCGGTGCAGACTCGATGGGCCGAATGGCCTCTTTCTGTACTGTAGGGTTTCTATGATTATCTATGATAAGGCATGTTCTCAGGGGCATCCCTCATCACCGTAGCCATCCTGTAATTCTTAGTGGTATTGTCATGCTTCGGTGCAACATTGAGTTCACCAGGCCGAATGCATTATGGGCACTCCCCCAGTTATTTGCATTCAGATTGATGATCCTCATTTCGGCATCACACACTATCATCACACTTACAGAATGGAAACCCCATCTGTTGATGGACGAAACAGCCTTATCTTTTGGTGCCTTCAATGGAATGTGTGTTCTATCGACAGTCCCAAAAGCATTCGGGAAGGCAGCAATCCTATGGAATGCAAGGGACCTCTCCTTTATCTTCACAGGGGATATGTCAAAAAAATTAAACTCTGAAGCCCTCAGAAAGGTTGCCTCAGGTAGCTGGTGAACCCCAGCCCTCACAGCATTCTGTGAAATCCTGCACATGTCACTAATGCCAGGAAAGGATGTCCCGAGGCATGGTACATTGGGGAGACCATGCAGACGCTACGACAGCGGATGAATGAACACCGCTCGACAATCACCAGGCAAGAGTGTTCTCTTCCTGTTGGGGAACACTTCAGCAGTCACAGGCATTCGGCCTCTGATCTTCGGGTAAGCGTTCTCCAAGGCGGCCTTCACGACACACGACAGCGCAGTCGCTGAGCAGAGACTGATAGCCAAGTTCTGCACACATGAGGACGGCCTCAACCGGGATCTTGGGTTCATGTCACACTATCTGTAACCCCCACGACTTGCCTGGGCTTCCAAAATCTCACTAGCTGTCCTGTCTGGAGACAATACACATCTCTTTAAACTGTGCTTAATGCTCTCTCTACTCACATTGTCTGTACCTTTGAGACTTGATTATCTGTAAAGACTCGCATTCCAACCATTATTTTGTAAATTGAGTTTGTGTCTCTGTATGCCCTGTTTGTGAACAGAACTTCCACTCACCTGACAAAGGAGCAGCAAGCGCTCCGAAAGCTAGTGGCTTTTGCTACCAAATAAACCTGTTGGACTTTAACCTGGTGTTATGAGACTTCTTACTGTGTTTACCCCAGTCCAATGCCGGCAACTCCACATCATGTGAAAAGGACCCAGGCACAAATGTATTCAGCACTGTCATGAGTTTCACCTCCACTGTTAAGGGAGTGTGGCAATTTGAATTTGGCTTCAGGTGTTCCTTCAACAATTCACAGGAGTGTCCCATTGCTTCCTCTGAAACATAGTCTCCTGACACACAGCTCCTGTGACATTGTTTCCTATGGTGTCCTTTGCCTGTACGCTCGGGATGGATAATTGATCCACTTGCTGAGCAAGCAATCATGTTGCCTGACACCCCTTTCATGGTCCCTGCACCCACATGGAGCCCTCAACATAAGTAGAGCAGTTCCAATAAGCAGAGCAGAAATTGTGATGTTCCAGAGGCTTGCCACCTGCACTGGATTCTGGAATACCTGTCCGAGAAATGGTTCACATCAGTTTACAGGAGGCTTGCATATGTCATCTTAAGCATGACAATTTCCTAAAGCATTTGAAAGCATTTTGAACTCCTTTTTACATATATCAAATTTACTATTTAAGAGGCTTCTGATGATCAACACTGCATTAAAGGGACTCTTAAATCTGGAATACGCTACACTGCACTAAAATGCATCGTAAACACATATTTTACAGAATAACTTTAGCTGAAACTTCGTACAGCCACTGCTATGAATCAAATCCACCTTGCTACACATGAAAGCACTTTTTAACCAAATAAACAGCAGAATCGCAAGTCAAAGTTGTTACAAGATTAACGTTTCTGGGCCTGATTCTCCGAACTTGCCCTTAGCTGGGATTGTCCAGTTCTGCTGCAGTGAGTGGAGATTTGGCTGAGCGCCAAATTGAATGGCTAGGGAAATTATCTTTGTTACACTGCTGCACATTACATATATGTTCAACATCATTTAAAAGGATACATATATATATAAAAAAATCACCCACCTAAAGAGTCTCTGAAATGTCTGCTGCCTCTCTTCACTGCATCTAGGCCAAGAATGAAAGTATATAAAGAAATCCACACAATTGCCTATCATTGGGGCAACTAGACAAAATTAGCTCTGTCGCATCAATTTAAATAGAACCCCTTCAGCATAGTGGACACTGTATAGTTAAAATCCCGAGTCAGAAGTTTGAATGCATGGAAGGGAGAGCGGTAGGGATGAAGGAAGGGAGGGAGGCAGAACCATCGGAAGGGAGGGAGGTAGGGATAAATGAGGGAGGCAGAGATGTGTGAAGAGAGGGAGGCAGGGATTGGGATCTCTGTGGGATCCCGATGTGCAGCTTCCACACTACACTGGAGCACCGAGAATGAAAAGGTTAAGGTCCTGTATAAACTAGAGTGAGTGATTCAATGTCAAATCACAGATTCTGAATAAAAAATAAAGAGGGAAAGAAAGATTGGATTAAGAGAAAGAAGGAAAAAGTTAAAAAGAATTTAAAAATCACCATCGAGACCTTAAGATTGTCCTTATTTGTAATAGTTAATTTTCAGTGGCAATAATTAACAGCTAGCATGCTGTTAAAAGGGTATTTGAACTGAAGTGGAGAAGACTTAAATGTATGTGCTTGATATCTACAGTGCAACCGCATGCTGTTCTATGCATTGAATGATGAGGCAATCAATAAGAGGCCATTTTCGCCAAACTAACAGCATCTCAGCCACCAACTTTTTGATGTGGTTTAAAAGGGTATGTGCCCTCATGTGGAGTTGCTGTAGCATTTGTACACAAATATAGGGAACACCATTAGCCTCACAAATATTGTGACGGCACCAATTATGGTGTAATAGGTTCTCAGCAGCTACATGCCTGGCATTGCAATCTGTGCACAGGATAGCGGAAATCTACAGAAAAGACAAAAGCAAAAAAAAAGCTTGTTGGAGTGCCATCTGCTGCATAGATGACCCAGAATTTCTTGGAATTTTTTGGTGTTGCTAGAATACAATTTGCACAAGTTTTTCTGAGGAAACTTGAATATAACTATAAAACGTCATTACATGTATACTTCCTCTGTTATTGGCATTACTTCTGAGATGGAGCCATCAGAAACATCTCCTAGTCACCGCTGTGTGTCACGTCAGCTCTTGTCTCTGAATCAAAAGGTTGTGCGTTAACGTCTCATTTTAGAGACTTGACCATGAAGTTTAGGTTGACACTCCTGTGTATAACTGAGGGAATGCTGCTCTGTTAGTGGTGCTGCCTTTTGCATAAAACATTAAACCGAAGCCTAATTAACCCTGTCGTGTGGGTGTGTGTCACCATTTTGAGCAAGAGTAGGGGGTGAATGGGCATTTCCCAGTGTCCTGGCCAATATCTATCGTCTGATCAACATCATCCTAAACAGATGGCCTCTCATTTTCTCATTGCTCTTCGTGGGAACTTTCTACACATAAATTGGCTGCTGCATTTGCTACATTATAACTGATTATTCTTTAGAAGTGGCTGCTAAGGGCTTTGGGAGCATTTTGAGGCTTGAATATTACAATCTAAATGCTATAATCTTTCTCTTTTTAGTATGTGGCTCTGTCCCCGTGCGAAAGACCAGCTCATGTGCGTTTCCTGCATTTATGCCAGTAATACATGAGTTTAGATTTATCCTAAAATGTTAGGTGCAGCAGGACTCAAAGTCATTAAATACTAGTACAACTGGAACTGTTAATGTATTTCTCAGGTTTAATGGTTTTTGTTTTCGAAAAGAGACACATTTATAACCATCAATGCTAAATTGTTCAAAAATGCCATTTTAATTTGACATATAATTGATTGATTAATTGATTGATTTATTATTGTCACGTATTAATATACAGTGAAAAGTATTGTTTCTTGCGCGCTATGCAGACAAAGCATACCGTTCATGGAGAAGGAAACGAGAGAGTGAAGAATGTAGTGTTACAGTCACAGCTAGGGTGTAGAGAAAGATCAACTTAATGCAAGTTAAGTCCATTCAAAAGTCTGACAGCAGCAGGGAAGAAGCTGTTCTTGAATTGGTTGGTACGTGACCTCAGACTTTTGTATCTTTTTCCCGAAGGAAGAAGGTGGAAGAGAGAATGTCCGGGGTGCGCGGGGTCCTTAATTATGTTGGCTGCTTTGCCGAGGCAGCGGGAAGTGTAGACAGAGTTAATGGATAGGAGACTGGTTTGCGTGATGGACTGGGCTACATTCATGACCTTTTGTAGTTCCTTGCGGTCTTGGGCAGAGCAGGAGCCATACCAAACTGCGATACAACCAGAAAGAATGCTTTCTATGGTGCATCTGTAAAAGTTGGTGAGAGTCGTAGCTGACATGCCAAATTTCCTTAGTCTTCTGAGAAATTAGAGGCATTGGTGGGGCTTTCTTAAACATAGTGTCAGCATGGGGGCAGCAGGACAGGTTATTGGTGATCTGGACACCTAAAAACTTGAAGCTCTTGATCCTTTCTACTTCGTCCCCGTTGATGTAGACAGGGGCATGTTCTCTTTTACGCTTCCTGAAGTCGATGACAATCTCCTTCGTTTTGTTGACATTGAGGGAGAGATTATCATTGCCGCACCAGTTCACCAGATTCTCTATCTCATTCCTGTACTCTGTCTCAATATTGTTTGAGATCCGACCCACTACGGTGGTGTCGTCAGCAAATTTGAAAATTGAATTGGAGAGGAATTTGGCCACACAGTCATAGGTGTACAAGGAATATAGTAGGGGGCTGAGAACACAGCCTTGTGGGGCACCGGTGTTGAAGATGATTGTGGAGAAGGTGTTGTTGCCTATCCTTACTGATTGTGGTCTGTCAGTTGGGAAGTTCAGGGTCCAGTCGCAGCGGGAGGTGCTGAGGCCCAGGCCACGGGGTTTGGAGATGAGTTTCGTGGGAATAATGGTGTTGAAGGCTGAGCTGTAGTCAATAAATAGGAGTCTGACATAGGTGCTCTTGTTATCTAGGTGTTCCAAGGTTGAGTGCAGGGCCAGGGAGATGGTGTTTGCTGTGGACCTGTTGACGCAGTAGGCAAACTGTAGTGGATCCAGGTAGTCCGGGAGGCTGGAATTGATTCGTGCCATGACGAGCCTTTTGAAGCACTTCATAATGATGGATGTCAGAGCCACCGGCTGATAGTCATTAAGGCACGTTGCTTGGTTTTTCTTTGGTACCGGGATGATGGTCATCTTCTTGAAGCAGATAGGGACCTCACATCATTGTAAAGAGAGGTTGAAGATGTCTGCGAATACCCCGCCAGCTGATCCGCGCAGGATCTGAGCGCTCGTCCAAGTACCCCATCTGAGCCAGTTGCTTTCTGTGGGTTGACCTTCAAGAAAGCTGCTCTGACATCTTCAATGGTAACCCCAGATACAGGTTCATCCAGTGTTTCCAGGGTGGAGGACATGCTCTCGCTGACCTCTTGCTCAAAACGGGCGTAGAATGCATTGAGCTCATCAGGGAGGGGTGCGTTGGAGCCAGCGATTTTACATGCAATTTTACCTTGTATCCTGTTATGTCTTGCAGACCCTGCCATAGTCGGCGGGGGTCGGTGTGGCTAGCCTGGGACTCTAACTTGGTCCGTTACTGTCTTTTGGCGTCTTTGATGGATCTCCTTAGATCGTATCTGGCTTTCTTGTATAGATGTGGAGATGCCGGCGTTGGACTGGGGTAAACACAGTAAGAAGTTTAACAACACCAGGTTAAAGTCCAACAGGTTTATTTGGTAGCAAAAGCCACACAAGCTTTCGAGGCTCTGAGCCTCACCTGAAGAAGGGGCTCAGAGCCTCGAAAGCTTGTGTGGCTTTTGCTACCAAATAAACCTGTTGGACTTTAACCTGGTGTTGTTAAACTTCTTTCTTGTATAGGTCAGTGTCGCCTGACTCGAATGCCTCAGACCTGGACTTCGGCAAGCAATGGATATCCTTGTTCATCCATGGTTTCCGATTGGGAAACACACGGATTTGCTTCTTTGGCACACAGTCTTCAACATACTTACTAATGAAGTCAGTTACTGTAGTGGCGTACACGTTCAGGCTGGTCGCAGAGTTTCTAAATACTGACCAGTCCACTGACTCCAAACAGCCCCGCAGGAGATCATCTGATTCCTCAGACCAACATTGCACGACTTTCTTTGATGGATTCTCCCGCTTCAGTTTTTGCTTGTAAATGGGGAGCAGGAGCACAGCCTTGTGGTCTGATTTGCCAAAGTGTGGGCGGGCGATAGAGCGGTAGGTATGTTTGTGTAGCAGTGGTCTAGGATGTTTGGGCCCCTGGTGGAACAGGAGATGTGTTGGTGGTAACTTGGTAGTACGCTCTTGAGCTTGGCCTGATTGAAGTCCCCGGCCACGATGATCAAGGCCTCGGGATGTTTTGTCTCAAGGCTATTCGTAGTGGTGTATATTTCGTCCAGCGCAATCTTCACGTCTGTCTGGGGTGGGATGTAAACTGCCATCAGGATAACGGAGGTGAACTCCCGCGGAAGGTAGTAGGGGCGGCATTTTAGCATCAGGTATTCTAGTTCTGGGGAGCAGAAAATTGTCAGTGTTGCTACATCTAGGCACCACGAGGTTAGGAAGCAGGCCCCACCTCCCCTATTTTGCCTGAGGGTGTCGTACGGTCCATTTGATGGATTGAGAAGCCCTCTGGTTGCAGGGCACTGAAGCAAGAGTGAGCCACGTCTCCATGAAACAGAGAACACAGCAGTCCCTCAGTTCCAAACAATGTTCTCTAAAATAAAAATTGCAGGGTTTGCCTTAAGAAAGAAATATTTTCAGCAAAATTCCTATTGGCAAAACTGGCAAATCATTGTAAATTTCAACATAATTTCTGCTTAAGTATGATCCAGGACCAAGATTTCCAGGAGTTTAAAATTTAAACTAAAGTTTAAATAAACTTTAAACTCACGGAAATCTGGAGAACATGTATTTAATGGATTGTCATGATCAGATTGGCGAGGTTGAGTGTTCTCACATTATACTCGGTGGTCAGTGGGTATTTTAAAATGTTATCTTAGGAGTAGGTGATTTCTGAGAGTTTTCATACTGTTACCGTGGGGTCAGAAAATGCTGGTAGATTAGTTGCTAACACCTATCTATATAGAAAAAAGCTTACTATGTCTGCATTATGCAAACAAAATATTTTTCTGATAAGGTATAAGACCTATTTAGCTTATTTTAAGTGTTTTTAGTACAAATGGTAAAAAATTGTTTGAATCCATGCTCTTTGATTTAATGGCTAAAAACAGTCACAGTAACTGGGACATATTTGTGAGCTCTTAATTTATTGCTCAATAAATCATATCACACAAGTTGGTCAGGGAAATACATTTTCTTTGTAGGCATCACATACCCAAGAAGTAATAAAAACATTTATCGTACAGTTGTTTGATAACTTATATTTCTTTATTTAAAGCCAGTCAGAACTACCCAGTATATAACTTTTAAAATATTTTGTATCTGAACAAAATTTCATCCAATCCCACAGTGCAGAAGGAGGCCATTTGGCCCATCGAGTCTGCACCGACTGCAATCCCATCCAGACCCTACCCTCATGCTAGTCCTCCTGACACTAGGGTCAATTTAGCATGGCCAATCCACCTAACCTGCGCATCTTTGGACTGTGGGGGAAAACCGGAGCATCCGGAGGAAATCCGCACAGACACAGGGAGAATGTGCAAACTCCACACAGACAGTGACCCAAGCTGGGAATTGAACCCAGGTCCCTGGCGCTGTGAGGCAGCAGTGTTAACCACTGTGCCACCATGCTGCCCCAAACAGCTCTTGTCAGCGTCAGAGTTTTACAGCTCTTGTCAGCGTGTGGATAGTAGTCCCAACACTCAACATCCTGGGAGTTACCATTGACTAGAAATTCAACTAGATTAGTCATAGAAATACTATGGCTATAACAGCAGGTTAGAGACTAGAAATCCTGTAGTGAACAACTCACCTCCTGATTCCCAAAGGCTGTCCACTATCTACAAGTCACAAGTCAGGAGTGTAATGGAATATTCTCTACTTGCCTGGATGAGTGCAGATCCAACATCACCCAAGAGGTTCACTGCCATCTAGGCCAAAGCAGCCCACTTGATTGCTACCCCCTTCCATAAACATTCATTCCCTCCACTACTGATGAACAGTGGCAGCAGTGCATACCATTTACAATTGATGCACTGCAGGAACTTGCCAAGACTCCTTCAGCAACACCTTCCAAACCCACAATCGTTACCACCTAGAAGGTCAATGGGCCATCACCTGGAAGTTCCCCAACCAAGTCACTCACCATCCTGACTTGGAAATCTATCACCATTCCTCCACTGTCACTGGGTCAAAATCCTGGAATTCCCTCCCTAACAGCACTGTGTGTGTACCTAACCTCAGGGACTGTAGTGGTTGAATAAGATGGCTCACCACGCAAGGCAATTAGGGATGGGCAGTAAATGCTGGGCTAAACAGTGATGCCCACATCCCATAAAAAAAGGATGAAAAAAAGTCCTAGCCAGTTGTAGGTTAAATAAAATAAGAACTCAAAATGTAAATGGCTTGCTTCTCACTCAGGATAATTGGGGAAAGTATTTGGATTTGTAATGATTACAAAAATAAACTATTTGTTCTGAAAAATTGGTACCAGTGTACAAAATCAATTTAAAAGCATTTGTTTGTGATGAATTTGGATGTAGATAGTTAACAATTCAGGCTTTTACCGCACTCTATTGTGTGCAGCCTATAGATGGCGCTGAGAGTAGCCTTTTAGAAAGATGCACAAAACTTCATTGCATTTGAAATAAGAAATTGCTCAAAATCTTACTCCATTTGAAAGGCAGTAATCAATATGTAAGGCATAATCGATATGTTTCATACATTGTAGTAAAGGAGAAGGCAAATCATGTTGTTAAAACATCTCATAATCCTTCACAAAATGAATTGCTTTACTTTTAAGCACAGTTATATATTAAGTTGCCGACAGATTGGTGGCATCGTGGGCAGTGAAGAAAGTTATCTCCAATTGCAATGGGATCTTGATCAGTTGGGCCAGTGGGCTGACGAATGGCAGATGGAGTTTAATTTGGACAAATGCGAGGTGATGCATTTTGGTAGATTGAACCAGGGCAGGACTTACTCAGTTAATGGTAGGGTGTTGGGGAGAGTTACAGAGCAAAGAGATCTCGGGGTACATGTTCATAGCTCCTTGAAAGTGGACTGAGTAGTGAAGAAGGCATTCAGCATGCTTGGTTTCATCGGTCAGAACATTGAATACAGGAGTTGGAATGTCTTGTTGAAGTTGTACAAGACATTGGTAAGGCCACACTTGGAATATTGTGTGCAATTCTGGTCACCCTATTATAGAAAGTATATTATTAAACTAGAAAGAGTGCGGAAAAAAATTACTAGGATGCTACCGGGACTTGATGGATTGAGTTATAAGGAGAGGTTGGATAGACTGGGACTTTTTTCTCTAGAGCGTAGGAGGCTGAGGGGTGATCTTATAGAGGTCTATAAAACAATGAGGGACACAGATCAGCTAGATAGTCAATATATTTTCCCAAAGGTAGGGGAGTCTAAAACTAGAAGGCATAGGTTTAAGGTGAGAGAGGAGAGATGCAAAAGTGTCCAGAGGGGCAATTTTTTCACACAGAGCGTGGTGAGTGTCTGGAACAAGCTGCCAGAGGTAGTAGTAGAGGTGGGTACAATTTTGTCTTTTAAAAAGCATTTAGATAGTTACATGGGTACGATGGGTATAGAGGGATATAGGCCAAATGCGGGCAATTGGAATTAGCTTAGGGGTTTTTTTTAAAAATGGGCGGCATGGACAAGTTGGGCCGAAGGGCCTGTTTCCATGCTGTAAACCTCTATGACTCTATGCCCACCATTGCTGACATTCAGTGCTTTAGGGCATGTCTGTCAGTGCTTGACAAGAGTCAGTGCAGACTGGGCCTCTCTCCTCTCAACATTGCTCCAGTCTTCATAGAATCATAGAATTCCTACAGTGCAGAAGGAGACCATTCTGCTCATCAAGCCTGCACCAACAACAATCCCACCCAGGCTCTATCCCCGTAACTCATGTATTTACCCTGTTAATCCCCCTGACACTAAGGGGCAATTTAGCATAGCCAATCCACCTAACCCTCACATCTTTGGACTGTGGGAGGAAACCAGAGCATCTGGAGGAAACCCTGGCAGACATGGGGAAAATGTTGAAACTCCACACAGACAGTCACCGAAAGCTGGAATTGAACCCAGATCCCTGGTGCTGTGAGGCAGCAATGCTAGCCACCATCCCGCCCCAAATAGAACTACCTCTGCTCTGTTCTCAGTACCACCCCAATCCAGTTACTAATAGAACTTCAACCACACCCCTTCAGCACCACTCTACTCCTGCAGCTAATAAATGGATTGGCCCTTTTCTCTCTCTGCAATTTCCAGGTTTGACATCAAGGGTAGGTTTTTCATCATGGATGTGGGAATTGGGATTTGGGAATTTTCCTGACATCGTGATCTGACCTGGGAGTGCCAGGAATGAGTCTAACAACACCAGGTTAAAGTCCAACAGGTGCGACCAAATAAACTTGTTGGACTTTAATCTGGTGTTGTTAGACTCCTTACTGTGTTTACCCCAGTCCAACGCCTGCATCTCCACATCGTGCCAGGAATAGGCAGGGATAGAGGCGAGTCAATGCCAAGATAGCCAGCTTAAAAAGTCCACCTCCATTTGCAGAGACATTGACCCAGTTCTGCAAATCAGTGTAAAGCCTCCAACCCTCACCCCCAAACCCTCATCTCCACCCACTCACTCGCTACTCCCTCAATCTCCATCCCCTCAACCCTCCATATACCTCTCTTACTCCCAAATCTCTCATGCAGTATCCACTATAAAGAGACCCGACAAGCCCGATAATGACATTTGGAAATTTTTCAAAATCTCATAAATCTGTCAATTTAAATAAGCATCATTTGAAAACCACTTTAAAATGTTTAATCTCTTTGCAAGGTTGCACATTTGTCAAAATAAGGAAACATTACTTGACTGGCATTTAAATCCATGGGCTGCATTTGATGTGAGCGACCAGAGTCTCACCAGTGGTTGGACAACAGTTGGGAGACCTGCCTCACTTCTGTGGGAAAGGACTGACCAAATAAAATGCCACGCAGGCACTTAGCTGGTCAGCACAGGATTTAGGACTCAGAGGTGGAACCCCCGCCCGCTGAGAGCTGTTGGTCTATTAGAGTCCAGCAGCTTTCCACTGCCATGCTCCAAGGACTTCACCTGGGATCATCATTGGAACCCTGGACATAGGTGAGTGAGGGTGGGATGGAGTTCACAGAAAGGAAATTGGGGACAGGGGCATTTCATGTCCTTCCCCCCCCTCTTGATTATGGGCCCCCAGTCAGACTTAGACATAGGGTGGCACAACAGTTAGCACTGCTGCCTCACAACGCCAGGGACTCGGGTCTAATTCTGGCCTTGGGTGACTGTCTGTGTGGAGTTTGCAATATTCTCCCCTTGTCTGCGTGGGTTTCCTCCGGGTGCTCTGGTTTCCTCCCACAGTCCAAAGATGTGCAGATTAAGTGGATTATCCATGCTAAATTGCCCCTTAGTGTCCCAAGATATGTAGCTTGGGGGGATTAGGGAAGTAAATGTGAGGTTATTGGGATAGGGCGGGGCGTAGGTGGGGGGGGGGGGGGGGGAAAGGGGGGCCTGGGTAAGATGCTCTGTTGGAGGGTTGGTACAGACTCGATGGGCTGGATGGCCTTTTTCTGCACTGTTGGGATTCTATGATTCTCGACTGCCTCATAATGGTAGATTGCTGTCAAACCCAACAGTAGTTGCTGGATGGCCTTTGGCAGGCATAGGGAAGCCATGTGACTCTGATTTATTCCCTGAACCACCACTAAATTCCAGTGGGTTGAGGGATAATTGGTGTCAATTTGTTCATTACTGAGCCTAACTGATATCTCGCTGTGTGTGGGTAAATTTCATGCATTGGCCCCTTCCTGGTTCTGACTTAATTATGGGACATTTTCCAGACAACAACAAACTGACGTTCAGCCTCTTCCACAACTAAGTGGGCTCGGCTTGCATATTCCTTGCTACAATCAGGTGTATTAAATTATACTCTTCACAAGCTCATAAATCAGTCAAATAAGCAAGGTCCCCCCTGCCTGCTGATCCTGTGACCTCTGTGTCCAGTGTGCAAATCTGCGAGCATAGAAGTATAAGAAATACACTTGTTTATTATAAAGGAACAAGGTCTATCCCAGAAATCACTGCCACAAAAGATAATAGTAAAATATAAGAAAATTATAATAGTATTCAAATAAAATAAAATTATAAAGAGAAGGAAATATAAATATTTCACTACTTCAGGATATCCCAAAGCACCTTACAGAAAATTAGATATGCTATGATGTTATAAACCAAAGAAAATCAACTTTCTGGTTATTATTGTCCACTTTCCCACCAAAGGAAAAGATTTACAACAAGGTTCTTTCTAATTAATAGGAATCCAGACTCCAGAAATGGGGAATGTGGTAAACCACTGTTAGCTTATTGCCTGTGTGTGTGTGACATGCCTGGACATGCCCCTGCCGGCCCTGCCTGGGACTCCTCCCCGCCTGGTCCAGGTATAAAGGTGACTGCTCCCCACCCCCTGCCTCAGTCTCTGGACCAGTTCATCAGCATGGGTGTGCTCCAAGTCTTTTGCTAATAAAAGCCTATTTGTTCTAGCATACAAACTAGTCTTTGCTTGATTGATAGTGCATCAGGGAAACAGTTTAAAAATAAGGGAGTCTCCCATTTACGACAGAGTTGAGGAGTAATTTCTTCTCTCATGGGGTCAATAGTCTTTGGAATTCTCTTTCGGGGAGCAGTGGAGGCCAGGGTCATTGAGTATATACAAGGCTGAGTCACATCGATTTTTGACCTCCAAGAGATTTGAGTGTTACAGGGGTTGGGGGAGCAGCATGAAAATGGAGTTGAGGCCACCACCAGATATACCATATTTTTATTGAATGGCGGAACAAGCCAACCATCTTACTCTTGCTCCTATTTCGTATAATCATGGCTGGAATTCACCAGCCTCCCATCAGCAGGATTCTCGGCAGTGAGATGCGGCGCGCTGTTTGTTAGCGACAAATTTCTGGTCCTGCAGCTGTCAATGTGATTTCCCATTGTAGGCTTCTCACATCACCAGGAAATCCATGGTGGGGCTGCACTGCTGGCGGGACTAGAGAATTTGCCACTAGCAAACAGCCAGAGAATTCCAGCCCTTAAATCAAGCACCTTTCATTGACTCGAAAAAATAGACGGAATTTTCCAGCCTTGCACGCTGGCAGGATTCTCCGGTCCCGCTGCAGTGAACAGTGATTTGGCTGAGCGCCAAATTCTCCATCCTCGCTTGCAGTAGCGGCAAGGTGTGAGTGACCGGACAACAACCTTCATTTATAAAGTGCCTTTAATGGAGTAAAGCCTCCCAAAATGCTTTACAGGAGTATTCATTGTCAAATAAATCTTGACATGGAGCCACATCGGGGGTCAATAGGACAGATGACCAAAAGCTTGGTTGAGGATATGTGTTAAGGAGCATCTTAAAGGAGGAAAGAAAGGCAGCAAGATGACCAATCTGGCCTGGGAGGTGGTGACAGCAGTTGTCAGTGCCATTCCATGCAGAATAGGTCAGCCGCCCTGTGCAGGAAGAGGATGAATGATTTCATCGTGTTGCCAGGATAAGTGAACGACCACATCATTCTCAACTCACACTCACCAGCCCATCACACTGGCATCTCACACATTGCCAACTCAAAGGACATAACTGCTCACTCTATCACACACACCCACACATCTCCATTAGGCCTCCTCTCCTCTGGAACCTGCACCCTCATCCATTCTATGACTCCACTTGCCACCCACACATGCCAGGCATCCTTATCATCTGCTCTGACTTGGGTCTTGCCCGCACCCTCTCCATCTGTGTTCATGCAGGACAGACTCCACACAATAAAAGACAGGTCCCAGACCGGGAGTGGAGTGCCCAAACTCAAAGTCCTCACGGAGTTTGTAAACCAAGTCGTAGAGCTGGCCGGAGAGGATGTTAACCATGCCTGCACCGATGATGAGGTGGGTGGCGCTCATCCAAGTGATGTCTCTGAACTAGCTCATCCCTCAGACAGCTGCTCTGTGTCCTTTTTTAGAGTCGCCTGCAATGCACTAATTGTCAATCCTTGCTTTCATCGGCACCTTGAAAAGTGCCCGATGGCATCCGCTAGCCAGGCCTCAGCTCCAGCCCCAAGAACACCTTGGATGAGAAAGCAGAGCAAAGCACCATAAAAGGCCTGTCACAGCGCTCACCCACATCCTCCATAAACATGGAGACAAACCTCGGTGAGACCTAAAATAAAAGCAAAATACTGCAGATTTTTGGATTCTGAAATAAAAGCAGAAAATACTGGAAACGCTCAGCAAGTCTGGCAGCATCTGTGCAAAGAGAAACAGTTAATGTTTCAAGTCTGTATAACTCTCTGAAGTAGAGTTATATGGACTTGAAAGGTCGGCTTATGCTATTTTTCCAAAGTTTCTGCTGAAGTTATGATGGATAATTGTGGAGCCCTCATGGGAATTACTGACAAATTTCTAATTTGTGACTCAATTTGGACTTGCATATTTCATAGAATAGAAATTTCATAGAATCCCTTCAGTGCAAAAGGAGGCTATTTGGCCCATCAAGCCTACATGACAACAATTTCACCTAGGCCCTATCCCCGTAACCTCATGTATTTACCCTGCTATTCCCCCGACACTAAGAGTCAATTTAGCATGGTCAATCCACCTAACCCACACATCTTTGGAATGTGGGAGGAAACTGGAGCACCCAGAGGAAACTCACGCAGTCACGGGGAGAATGTGCAGATTCCGTACAGACAGTGACCCAAGACCGGGAATCGAAGCCGGATCCCTGGCGCTGTGAGGCAACAGTGCTAACCACTGTGCCACCGTGCTGCCCATGGTCCCGTTCAGTCTTGAAAGTTGGTGACAAAGGGGGAACTTTCTCTTCATGACTGCCACTGGAATCGTAGCAGGCGGGATGGGCAGACCATGCAAAGGTCCGTTGACTTCGGATGCGCTCACCCTAAAAGTGGAAAATTCTGCCCAAATTTTAAGTTTATTAGTTTATTTATTAGTGTCACAAGCAGGCTTACATTAACACTGCAATGAAGTTACTGTGAAAGTCCCCCAGTTGCCGCACTCCGCGCTTGTTCGGGTACACTGAGGGAGAATTTAGCATGGCCAATGCATCTAACCAGCATGTCTTTCGGACTGTGGGAGGAAACTGGAGCATCTGGAGGAAACCTGTGCAGACACGGGGAGAACGGGCAAACTCCACACAGACAGTGACTCAAGGCCAGGAATGGAACCGGGCCCCTGGCACTGAGGCATCAGTGTTCACCACGGTGCCACACAAAACCAAAGTGTTTGGTTTGTGAGGAAGTCTATAAAACACTTCAGTTTAGCTGAATGGGCAGATCGGTGGCAGATACCAGTCATGCACAATAACTATGCTTTGGCAGAAGAGCAGGAAATGGGAGTATACACTTAACTCTACATTCAAAGAAAGGTCTGCAGTTTGAATGCAGTCTGGGTTTTGTGTACTGCCTTGTCCACACCACAATTAGTGAAACTACTGCCTAGTTTACTCAGTCTTTCTGCATCGTTACAATTTGATGATTTTGCTGTTGACTTATTTACCATTCCCAAATTCCTTATACTAATAGGCAGTCTTTAAACGGCTCCTGCAGGCCAAAAGCAGCAAGTCAGTGGACTGAATTTTCTGGCCAGTGGAGGGGGCATCTGGTCCCACCGATGGCGACTCAATGCAGCAGGTTCACCAGCAGTGGAGGGTGTGGGCCACGCAAAACGCCATTGAAATCAATGGGACAGGGAGACCCCACTAGTGGCCAATGGTGAGCTGCCTCTGTCACTAGAAAACAGGCAGTGGTGGGGACTGAAAATCCCATCCAGTGTTTATGGAGCCAGAAGAGCATGAGTGCTCCCCCCACCCTCACGTGGAAAACTGCTGCTGTTTACTGTTGCCATCTTCCCTATCACTACCTCTCTCCACCTGCCTTTGATCCTGATCTCCTCCCCACCCTCCTCTTCCCCTACCCAATCCCAGACTCTGCTCTCCCCACACCCAATCTCAGCCTCTGCACCTCCCCGACCCAATCCCAGACTCTGTTCTTCCCACACCCAATCCCAGCCTCTGTACCTCCCCGACCCAATCCCAGCCTCTGCACCTCCCTGACCCAATCTTAGCCTCTGCTCTTCCCAAACCCTATCCCAGCCTCTGCACCTCCCCTACCCAATCCCAGTCTCTGCACCTCCCTGACCCAATCTCAGCCTCTGCTCTTCCCAAACCCTATCCCAGCTTCTGCACCTCCCCTACCCAATCTCAGCCTCTGCACCTCCCAATCCCAGCCTCTGCCCGCCCCTACCCAATCCCAGCCTCTGCACCTCCCCTACCCAATCCCAGCCTCTGCACCTCCCAATCCCAGCCTCTGTCCTCCCCTACCCAATCCCAGCCTCTGCACCTCCCAATCCCAGCCTCTGCCCTCCCCTACCAAATCCCAGCCTCTGCACCTCCCCTACCCAATCCCAGCCTCTGCACCTCCCCTACTCAATCTCAGCCTCTGCACCTCCCAATCCCAGCCTCTGCCCTCCCCTACCCAATCCCAGCCTCTGCACCTCCCATACCCAATCCCAGCCTCTGCACCTCCCAATCCCAGCCTCTGCCCTCCCCTACCCAATCCCAGCCTCTGCACCTACCCTACCCAATCCCAGCCTCTGCACCTCCCCTATCCAATCCCAGCCTCTGCACCACCCCTACGCAATCTCAGCCTCTGCACCTACCCTACCCAATCCCAGCCTCTGCACCTCCCAATCCCAGCCTCTGCCCTCCCCTACCCTATCCCAGCTCTGCACCTCCCAATCACAGCCTCTGCACCTCCCTGACCCAATCCCAGCCTCTGCACTTCCCAATCCCAGCCTCTGCACTTCCCCTACCCAATCCCAGCCTCTGCACCTCCCAATCGCAGCCTCTGCACGTCCCTGACCCAATCCCAGCCTCTGCACCTCCCTGACCCAATCCCAACCTCTGCACTTCCCCGACCCAATCCCAGCCTCTGCACCTCCCAATCCCAGCCTCTGCACATCCCCTACCCAATCCCAGACTCTGCATCTCATTGACCCAATCCCAACCTCTGCACTTCCTCGACCCAATCCCAGCCTCTGCACCCCTCCCAATCACAGCCTCTGCATCTCCCCTACCCAATCCCAGCCTCTGCACCTCCCAATCGCAGCTCTGCACCTCCCTGACCCAATCACAGTCTCTGCACCCCTCCCAATCACAGCCTCTGCATCTCCCCTACCCAATCCCAGCCTCTGCACCTCCCAATCGCAGCTCTGCACCTCCCTGACCCAATCCCAGCCTCTGCACCCCTCCCAATCACAGCCTCTGCATCTCCCTGATCCAATCCCAGCCTCTGCACCTCCCAATCGCAGCTCTGCACCTCCCTGACCCAATCACAGTCTCTGCACCACCCAATCCAAGCCTCTGCACCTCCCTGATCCAATCCCAGTCTCTGCACCTCCTCTACCCAATCCCAGCCTCTGACTTCAGAGATTGCCACTTACTGTTAACCTCTTTATTGGTAACTGTTGACCCTCCCAAACTAATCTGGCTTTTGCCCTTCCTGATCCTCACCTCACCTCTCCCCAATTGCTGCCTTGTCCGAAATAATTGCAAGCCCCTGCCCTCTCTTCAGGTAATCACTATCCTGTTGTCATGGGGAAATTTGAAGATGGCCAATTGTGTCTTAACTTAGACAATTCAAAACTCGCAAGGAAAATATCTCTGCGCAAAGATGTAACAAAATTTATTTTACACATGAAACATAGAACAAACAAACAAATGTACAGCCGACTGGAGACTTCCAAAGGGTTAAATAGCTCTGGGAATAGAGGGACAGAACCACTCCAGAAAATCTGACGTACATAATCAAATATGGTCAATTATAATTTTTTTCTAATCAATAATTCCATCTTTTATTAGCTTAAAATCAACTTCATTTAACAGCCATACATCAATACAAATATCTGTCAAGAACCTCAGCCAACCATATGATACTTAATAACACGGTGATACCTTATTCATCCAATTTAGTCTGGACGTTGTCTCCCTTCTTGGCTCTAACTATTTCCCTGTTACTTGGTAATGGCAGACACTGCTGTAAGGTCAAAGTGAATGTTCCCATTGCCTCACTGCCAAATTGAAAAGACATGTGTTCCTGCGTCCGGGGGCATATCTATCCTTGTGTCTGGGCAATGAATGCACCTATTCATTAATGTTGCAACATATGTTCCCTTATAGGAATCCTCCTGATAAGACTGCTACTGACTAACAGGTTCCCAGACCTTTGGCTTTAAACTATTGACATTTACCGCCATGCCTTTTGGTAACTTTGCTTGGCTAATGTGAACAATACATTTAAAATATCAAAAAATATCAGCATATATGTTTTGAAATCATAACTACTTGTTTGATTGTCTTTACTGCATTCACATATGTGTAAACTGTTTGTGTTCGCTTATCTTAAGAATCATTTAACTCCTTACTGATCTCTTGTCCTCTGAAAGACTGCATTCTGCCTATGAATCTTATTAGCTGGTGAGGAATCCCCTTCTACACGTGCCAATCTGATCATGTCCCAATCTTTATTACCCTTATCTGAAGGGCCTCTGCATTGCAGCAGTCAGCAAAGGGATGCAGCTCAAAGATAGTGAGACTTGAGGTCTGATATCAGGTGCACTTTGGGCTGTATGTCCATGAAAACACAGGGACTGATCTATGCCCTTGAACATAGAAACATAGAAAATAGAAGCTGGAGTAGGCCATTCAGCCCTTCGAGCTTGCTCCGCCATTCATTTTAATCATGGCTGATTACTAAAATCAATATCTTAATCCCACCTTCCCTCTCATATTTCTTGATCCCTTTAGTCCCAAGAGCTAGATCTAATTTCTTCTTGAAATCAGACAACGTTTTGGCCTCAACTATATTCTGTGGTAATGAATTCCAAAAATTCACCACCCTCTGGGTGAAGAATTTTCTCCTCACCTTAGTCCTAATGGTTTACCGCTTATCCTCAAACTATGACCCTAGTTCTGGACTCCGCCGGGATTTGGATACACCAAGGAACTTCCAGGCCTACATATATCCATCTGTTTTCATTCTAATTTTGGGAAATGCTTGCAGAATTTTTTTGTTTTGTGATTTGATTTAGTACACTTTTAACTTTCTGGAATATCCCTTTTCTTATGCCTGTACCACAGTCATGTTGGTTTTTGCAGTGAAGTAAGTTCCAGTTATTGGGGCAGCTAAACTGTGGACCAGGTTAGTGGCTTGAAAATCCAATAAATTAATCACTCTCTGATTTTCGCTTCCACTCCTGCTGGTACCTTCGTTCATGTAAAATGGGTCAATGACAAATCCTATGCCCCGACCTGCTAAAGTTAGATTTCAAAGTGAGATTACTGTTATGAAACCTGTTTTCACACCTCTTGGGGATTTTATCCTTAGGTTTGATAAGTGGTTGAACTTTTAGAATCATCGAATAAAATCATAAAATCCCTAGAGTGCAGAAGGAAGCTTTTCAGCCTATCGAGCCTGCACCGACAACAGTCCCACCCACACCCTATTCCCATAACCCCATGTATTTATTCCCTGACAATAAGGAGCATTTTAACATCGCCAATCAACCTAACCTGCACATTTTTACAGTGCGGGAGAAAACCAGAGCACCCGGATGAAACCCACGCAGACACAGGGAGAAAGTGCAAACTCCACACAGAGAGTGACCCGAAGCCAGAATCGAACCTGGCTTCTTGGCGCTGTGAAGGCAGCACTACTAACCACTGTACCGCACAATGCAAATGATTTTGTGGCTGGAAAGTTAAAATGCGATTTTGTTTTCTGTTGATACTTTGCCCGAGTATCGCAATTTGCTGCTGATATTCAGCTCACAGCAAACAAAATGGTGAGAATGGGATTTCCTCGTGGGGTTCTGATAGCACTGCATGACATAGATGAGGGGGACAATTTTATGAGCGGACAATGATGCGTGTGTAACACCTTCATGACCGATGTTTCACACGAGGCTACCCACTGCCACTTCACAAAGGCTGCCATGGAGATATACCATCTGCTGCATTTTGTTCTACTTGAGAAAGTAGTTAGCGAAGGATAGAACCGGAGCCAATCTTTACAATTAAACACAATTAATAGGCAAATAACAGGCTAACCCACTGACTATATTTAGAACATGGATTGTTTTCATTGCAGCACTGATGGATAATACCATATATAGATTTACAGAATCTTTCCAAGCTGCTGCAGGAGACATTTGTCAGACCACTGGTGCATAGTGCACACACTTATCGAACAAGTCAGAAATTCAATATTTTCAAGGACAGTACCGTCATCATTTTCCCCTGACAAGGCTAAGATTTTTTAACAGATGGCAGAGTTTCCAAGACTTCAAGGTGTCATATATATTTAGCCTATAATTTCCCTGAGTCTGAGCATTCTAATATAATATGTATATCATTTTTTAAGGCTGGTTATAAGCACTTGGTGGACAATTAGGCATCATGGTGCATAACTATTTATGTATCTCACTAAAAATGTACCATGCATTTTTTTCTGACAACAAAAGTGTGTCTAGAAAAGGGAAACAATAATTTCCAGTTGTCTGATTACTTTTAAAGTATGTTGTAATGCAGAAAATATGGAAACCAACTTGTATACATCAAGCTCTCGAATAGAGAAGGATGGTAATGACCAGATGACATATTTCTGTGATGTTAATTGAATGATAAGTATTGGCCCCATGGATAGTTATTCAGCCTTGACTTCCTGAGATCCAAGACAAAGGTGCACTTAGCCCCCATCAGAGAGCTGTTCTAGACTAATGATGCTGCACTAGCATTACAATCTGAGGAACACCTTCTGAGGCAAATGGACAGACTCTCTTAGGCTTGTAAAGTGTTTGGTTTGACTATCAGCATTGGAGGACAAATGCCATGGTCCATACTGCCAGCTATCAGCATTGACAATGTGACACGGGAGGTTGTTGACAACTTCACATATCTGGGTTCGACAATCACCAGCAATCTCTCTCAATACTGAACTCAACACAGCACAAAAGCTGCAGCTGTTATGTCCAAGATGAGTAAGAGAGTGTGGATCAACCTGATGTAGAACACTAAACTGCAACTTTACCAAGCCTGCATCCTCGATGCACTGCTCTGCAGTGGAAAGGCCTGGAAAACGTGTACTCAGTAGGAGAAAAGGCTGAACAGTTTCCATCTTCGTTGTCTCAGACTTACACTCAGCATCCCTTGGTGTGTCACGGTTACCAACTCAAAGGTCCTGGATGTTGTGTGTTGGTTAATCAAGCTGAGGAATGATAACTGAGATGTTGCCATTTCCAAACATTAGCTGGTTAATTATATACAACTCAACTATGTACAGCCACTCGCGACTAGGTGTTACACTGCTGAAGCCAAGTACATTCTCTCCCCTAACTTCTCGTCATGTGTTCTCTTACCTCTCATTATGGGAAGTGCTATTTACACAGTGCCACACATTAACCCTTACAAACCCAAATGCTACACCTCCCTCAGCTCTTTGTTCATTTTTGTTCACATTGGTTTTTACACAGTCCACCTGTCAGGAGGCTTTACAACTCTCCCTCATCATGTTCTTGTTAAACTTGGCAGATCAGGGGCAGGATTTTATGATCTCGCTCATCCCAAAACCGTAAAATCCCACCCGAGGTCAATGGACCTTTCTATTGTCTGCCCCTCGCCCGCTCCAATTCCCGTGGCGGGCAGGACAGTACAATTCCGGCCCAGTAGTCGCTCTTTGAGCTCCTTTTTCTTGACTTGGGTAGTCTTCACTGTGCGTTGTCGTATCTGGTTCCTTACTAATCTCTGACAAAACCTTTGTTTTCTTCTAAATGTACAACTGTCATCAATGATGAATAGAAGTAAGGGTCAGGATTCTTCCAGCCCGCTCAAGCAGCGCAATGGGCCAGAGACTACAGCAGGAGGCCTTTGACCAGATTTGCGACCGGCGTCTGGCTGGTTTTGAGTCTCCGAGGCCCTTTTAGATCCAATTAGATCCAAGCCGGAAATCGGTGTGGAGCTGAATATCATATGAAAATCTGAATTTCCATAGGATTAGTGGGTCCGGGATGGTATTCTCCGGGCCCACTAACGTCTCCTCCCCCCCCAACCAGGAGTAGTTCCCACCAGCGGGGTTTACAACTGCTCCACACTGACGGGGGACAGACGTCCTCACCCCGCTGGCGGGGACAGAGGTCATTGAGGCCCTCCAAGGAGGTCAGGGGCAAGGGGGGTGCCCCTTGCATTGGCACCCTGGCAGCGCACAAGGGACACCAGGCACTGCCCACCAGGCACCTTGGCACTGCTCACCAGGCCGTGTCAAGGGAGTGGGGCCAGAGGAGGGGTAGGACATAGTGGGGGGGGGCAGGGCCTATTCGGGGTGATCAGTGGTGGGGGGGACCCACTGTCACTCTGCAAGTGGGATTGGTGGAGGAGGGAAGGAGGGAGTGATTGGGGCTGGTCATCGGACAGGGCAGGGGGTGCTGGCGGAGAGTCAGGGATGGAGTGCTGCCTCTACTTTTCCCTTGACTTTTACTTTGATCCCTCCTTCAGTTACATAGTTGGCTGAAAGCAATGCATTTGAAACCCCAGCTTGTTGTCTGAATAAATCATTATACTTTTTCCACTGTCCAGTTTAGAGTTGGTGATATGTGGGTTGACATATATATCTGCATGACAGAATGCAGATAGGTGATCATTAATCTCACCTAGAAAATATTTTTGTTTCTTGTCTGGTGGAAATTCTTCAACTTTAGTGATAGCACTGCCCCCAGCACTCTAGAATGCCTTGTGGAGGGTGCAGAAGAGATTCAGTAAGATGATTTCAGAGTTACTTAATTAGAAGACTTACTTAAGGGAACAGAGTAAAAAAAAGTGAGTTTTTATAAGAACAATGAAAGTTAATACTTGCAGAATGGAAGTGTTCAAAATTACAACTAATTTTGATGAAGTTGATCAGGAAAATCATTTTGCTAAATAACTTAGTGCAAAGGGGCCTCTAAAATGGCCAAGATGAGTCTTAAGATGCAACACAGATTAACCATGTTACTACAAAGGCATAATCTTGATAAAGGATTTGAAAACATAGCTTGGATTAGCCACCTGAAGACCTGTGAAACATTGTCTTTATAATGTGGGCTAGTACTAGCACTTTCCTGACTACCATCTCCTAACAGCAGCCAGTTTTGGGAGTAAGCATGGCAGCAATAGGCATTGCTTAAAGTGATGCCCACCCTTTCACCTTCAATTGCTGCCGGGGTTGTGAAGAGGACCTCAGCAGGAAAGAATGACAGAAAGACTGGGTGGAGATCTTCCCCTCCACCTCTCGACCCCCTCCTATCATCCATCCCCAAGGGTCTCAGTGCTACATCGAGAACATACGTGCCGTCTACCTTGGCTCCTGTGCCGTTATGTGCCAGCTGCAGCACTCCACTACGTGGGTGGAAGTGGGTGTGAGGAGCCCAATTATACGGCTTCATGAAAATTGCATCTAATCAGTATGAGTGCAAAACCAGCAGGTTTCTGGTTTAGTACCAGCAGACAAGTTCAAACTCTGGTAATTCTTACAATTAGAATGGAAATTAAGTATTTCAAAAAGGCCTTTCTTATTAACACTGCACCCATTTAGGGTGTTTTCTCCCTTTGGCCAAAGTAACTGGAATTCAAAGCCTGCAGGAGCTTCATTAAGTAACATAAGAAATGTATTTGTCTTGTTCTCCAAGAAGGCGATGGCTGTACAAGACAGATCTCTATCCACAAACATGTTTAGTTGAGAGGAAATTTCATTTGACAGCATCAATGTTTAAATCAGGAACAGCATTTATGTAGAAAAAGAAGGATCCCATGTTTAGAGATTATAGGCCTGATGGGGGGTAGTATAGAATTCTAGTATCAGGCTCTTCATTTTAGTTTTACCATAAAAAGTAGACTAGGTTAAGGTACTTATAAAGTGCCTTATATATATTAAGAATTCACAATGTGCCTGGAACAATATATGCAAAGGTGTTATAAATTGCAAAAGTATTATAAACTGTATATCCACAAATTAACCAGGTATTATAAGCTTAAACTGTATTTTCAACCCTTGTGCGCCTTGGCCAATTTCATTCTGAATGCAGCATGATGGAAAACACAGTGGTAGACAGGCCAAATTCTGTTAATACAATGGAGCACAGAAAGGTGGCTTCTCTTATCTGTTTTTGGATATGCAAAAGGCAAGTTTAATCACAGACTTGGTATGTAAGGGAGTGGATTCGTTCATGGGTAGCGAGGCTGGGGGAGTCTCTCAAGCTGATAAAGGAGGCCCATGTTCCAGCAAAAGAGTGGCTCCTTTCACCAATTAAAAATAACAGATGTTAACAATGGCCTTGGTTACTTGTAATGACGTGGGTTAGGTTTTCTAGGTAAAGGGGAAGGAACCTACATGGGCAATAAGTTAATAAGCTCCTATTCCTGTTGATAGGTGGAACGTTATTGGCTAAGGTAATAATGTTGAATATTGTGATTGGGCCCTCCAGTCTGATTGATGAGGCTAGACAGGATATTGAAATGTTAAGAATAATATAATAATTTTACCGGGCAATATTAGGTCAGAGAGCACAGTCATTGAAGTCAACCTCTCCTGATGTGATGCATGCAGTAACAAATAAATTCCTTTTCGTTCTTTAAATATATGCTGTCTTTCGCAGTCTATGTATTGGTTGAGTGAGATTCAACAAATACAGGGCACCCCAAGGGGAACACCCTTCAGAAAATTCCTCTTTCAAGGCTTTAATTTGAACTTCAATGTGCAGGAACATGGCAATGTGACCTTTGTGCACACCATCAATAATGTACCATTTGCTGACTTCATGATTAGAAGGGCGGGGAAGTTGGCAGAAAGCCCAATCATTAAACCTGGGTGGCAGGCGTCGATAAGAATGGTCCCTGGCACAAGCTAATCTCAGAGATGAGAGCCCTTGTAGGGTATGGGGAGGGTTGGGGGAGGAAGTGGTGGCAGGGCTGGTGCTAAGCTTTCCGTGTGGGGTCGAGAGGAGCACTCCTGATCATCCTGACCCATAATGGAACTAAAAATAAATTTTAATAATTTACCTTGCCTCTTCGAGCCTTCGATTTGGTTTCTGGTAGATTTGCCATAGCAGGGAAACCATCCCGTTGCTCAGCTTAGGTTAAAAATAATAGGTCTGGTCTCAGTAGCATCACTGGAGATGGATCCACAGATTTAAAGGGGATCTTGTCAACTTTAGAGGTCTTTGTGTTGCCTGCGACTTATAAATACAGCTAGCCAGATCAGAGCAGGAAATGCATGGGTAAAATCCCTCATCCATTGTAACTGTGTCTCATTGAGAGGATTGACATCCCCATTTTCCATGTTGGTATGCAGAGCAGGCTCAAGGGGCCGAATGGCCTAGATCTGCTCCTAATTTGTATGTTTGTATCTGGATTTCAGCAACACAGATGAGTTAACATAAATTACTTTATATTTCTTTCTGCTGCAGCAACCTTTATCATTAATTTGGTTGATTACAAAATGCAAACTCTTACCATCCAAATTCCATTCTATATCTAGGATTGCCCATTATTTGGAAAATCTAACATATGACAGCTACAAAAATAATCTTTACTGCAGATAACCCATATACTAGAAAGATAACAGTAGTTAAGCAAATAGTCATTAAAATACTCTGTTAATCTGTAGATAAGAAATTAATAAACAACTTGTTTTGGAGCTGAACCTTTGACTTTCCCAATCAGTTGACAATAAATCACAGGTAGGATGTTACTATCTTGCCACAATTCTTTGAGAGAATTGCTGTGTGGAACTAACAATAGATTTGTTCTGGGCGAATAAACAAAATCAGGGCCAGTATGACTTGTAAAGATGCTGAAATCTATTTTTAAATATTAAATCAATGCAGCATTAATTATTGGCATTCTGTTCTAAATAACTAGTTTTTCTATGAAAAAAATTCCGATCTTGGTGTTTATCCATTTTAACTTTAAATCTTCTAATTTTCCACCAAGTTACTTTACCTGCTTTCATCTAGGTCATCTTTACCACTCATGAGTTTGGCACGGTGATTAGCACTACTGCTTCACAGCGCCTGATACCCAGGTTCAATTCTGGCCTTGGGTGACTGCCGGTGCGGAGTCTGCACATTCTCCCTGTGTCTGTGTGGGTTTCCTCTGGGTGTTCTGATTTCTTCCCACATGCCAAAGATGTGCAGGTTAGGTTGATTGGCCTTGCTAAATTGCCACTTGGTGTCAGGGGGATTAGCTAGGGTAAATGCATGGGGTTATGGGGATAGGACCTGAATGGGATTGCTGTTGGTGCAGGATTGATGGGCCAAATGGCCTCCTTCTGCACCGAAGGGATTCTATCAGGGTGTTGTTCTCTTCCCACTTCAAATTTATTTTCCTTATTCGGTCATGGGATGTGAACACTACTGGAAAGATCAGCATTTATTGCCCATCCCTAATTTCCCTTGGGAAGGTGGTGGTGAGCCGCCTTCTTGAACATTTGCAGTCTACGTGGAGTTGATACACTTGCAAGTTTATTGGTGAGGGAATTCCAGGATTTTGACCCAACAACAGTGAAGGAACAACAATATGGTTCCAAGTCAGGATGGTAACTTGGAGTGGATGGTGGTGTTCCCATGCATCTGTCCTTTTCCTTCTCGATGGTAGATGATTGGAAGGTGCTGCTGAATGATCCTTGGCGAAATCCTGCTGTATATTCATAGTAGGATTCACCATTGCTGCCACTGTGCATTGGTGGTGGAGGGTGTGAAGGTTTAAGATCATGGATGGGGTACCAATTCTCAGTGAGATTCCTCAGTGTCCTTGGAGTTGCACTCATCCAGGCAAACTAAGACTCCTGCCATGTGTCTTGTGGACAGTCATTGGAGAGTCAGGGGGAGAGTTACTTGCTGCAGAATTCTCTATCCTTGTAGCCACAGTATTTATAAAGCTGGTCCAGTTAGGCTTCTGGTCAATGGTAACCCCAGGACAATGATAGTGGGGAATTCAGCAATGGTAATGTCACTGAACGTCAGGGAGACGATGGTCAGATTCCCTCTTCCAATTATTTATTTATTCATTGGATGTGGGCATCACTGGCAAGGCCAGCATTTGCTGCCCATCCCTAATTACCATTTCAGAAGGCATTTAAGAGTCAACCACATTGCTGTGAGTCCGGGTTATATGTAGCAAGACCGGGTAAGGACGGCAGATTATCTGAAGGGCATTAATGAACCAGATGGGTCTTTACGACAATCGATGATTAATTACTGAGGCAATTCCAGAATTATTCATTGAACTTAAATTCCACCAGCTTCCATGGTGGGATTTGGACCCGTGGGACAGTGATTAATAGTTCAGTGACATTACCACTATACCAATATCTCCATGTTGGATATGGTCATTTTCTGCAACTTGTATGTGCAGATACTACTTGCCAATTATCAGCCCAAGTCTTGGTGTTGACTAAGTCTTGTTGAATGGTGGGGTTGGACTGCTGCAATATCTTCAATATCTGTGCATGGTACTCTGCACACGTTTGCTGTTTTGCAAATTGCATGCCTATTTCAGACCCTGAGCAGACAAACAAAAACACACTTAGCTTTCTCTTTTATTTCAGGGTAGTCTTCCAATGGAGGATCCTGCAGGAAATCCTTGGAGGAATTAATGGACAACTTTGGTCAGAAACCATGCTCCGTTTTTATTGCACTGGCTGCCATATTCTGAGAGTAAAGGGTTTAAATGTCTCAAAACTTTGGAGAGAAGGTGAATATGTAAGGGGGTTGGGTGAATAGGGTATGTTTGTAAGGGGGTAGAGTGGATAAGGGGGAGTGTATAAGGAGGAGGATGGCAAGGGTGCAGCCCGGAGAGGTGGTAGGTAGATAGCATGGCAGGTGGGTCAAGTGGCAGGTGAGCGAAGTGTTAGATTGGCAGGGGTAAGGTAGCCAGGTGGCAGGTGGGTGAGTAGGTAGGTAGATGGAGGTAGTCGGGTCAGGGGCTAGTTAGGTCAGGTCCGTGGGGTTGTGGGTCGAGAGGGGCATTGGGGGAGTCAGCGGGGTTGGGTCAGGGGTGAAACCTGGTTGAAGGGATAGAGGTCGTGAAATAGTCAGATCATATTGGTGGTCAGTGTGAGTGATACAATTACCCAGGAGTTAGGCAGGTTTTTCATTTCTTGCATAACTATCCAGGTCAGTAAGTCAGAATTGTCCAAAGTCTCCAACTCTAATTCAGAGATGGGGATTATTCAGAGGGTTCTGGGGAGCAGGGGAATTACCCACTGCAAGTTCAAACCTCCTGGGCAATTCCCACAGAGTCCTTGTGCTGGGACTTCCAAGGGGTCTCATTGTTCATCTTCTAGGGTTCAGAGTCACAGCTCTGGCCCTCAACTCTACATTGCAGTGGCCAAGTGTGAGGAGGACTAGACACTTGGACCTTAATCAGGTGCCCTCCTCCTCCAGGAAGTGCCAATGAGTGCCAACAGGGAGGAGGCATGCCAACCAGGTGTTTCAGGAGCTTCCTCTCAGGGTGCTCCAATGGCCAGCAGTTGCTCCTCAGCCCTTCTGCCAGTGACCCCAGTACTTCCAGTAGGTGTAGCCAAAAAGGATGCACTTGTCCATGTAGTGGGAATCCCTCAGTGTGTCAGGGCCCTCTAAGCCTTAGGTAACCAGGGTATGGCCCACCCAGGTTACCTCAGGCAACAGGGCATGACACTCATTGTTGGTAGGACTTGGCTCACAGGTTCTCACTTGCATGAGAAGTGGCGACCTGTAAGGGTGAAGGAGATGTATTGACATCTCAGTGATTAGACTGGGTGCCAATACTGGAGTAGCTTGTCTGCATACATTGGTGATTTGGTGTCAGGTGGCTCTGCAAAGGTCACAATGATGTAAGGTCTTGAACTGGTTGGTTTTCAAAGGCATCATGCCTGCTAAAAACCAGTTTAGAATGAGGCAAACATAGATCTCCTTCGCACATCCCTCCATGGCCTCGGCAACTGATTCTGAGACCCCAACACACAGGTGTTTCTTCTCTGGTGCTTCCTCCCCTCACCCTCAAGCGATGAGAAGTGCCCCTTTTGTGTGTGCCTGGCAAGTGCCCTTCTCTGCTCTGCGAGGTTGCGCAGCATGCTGCAGGCTATTTTAATCTTGACACCCTTTGAGGCACAGAATGGAGAGCTCTATCAGAGCACTCCAGGCAGTGCAACTTCATTTTCAGCATTCCGATGGTCTGATCTTCTCTAGCTCTTGGGAACCATGGAAAATATTGCAACGATCCTCAGCTGGAATTAAAGGGTTCCTGATTGGTGTCATCAGCCAGGTCTTGAGCCTGTCAACCAGAATCCTGCGGTGACCTCAAATAGCTTTGGAACCAGTTGCAGACCAATTGCACAATAATTGACTGGAAACTTTTTCTGTTTGTGAAGATTGCAGGTTAGTCCCACATGAGCAGTCGATTGCCCCCTGCAATTGTGGGAAACCCACAATAGCCCTGAAGCCCACCGATTTTGCAGCCTGACTTATGGAACCATATTGAAATGTACAAAGTCTCTGGCCCTTTCAAATGGAACATTGGGGATTACCCTGATGCAGTGATGTGTGGCTGCCTGGGAGATGCCACACATGTCTCCCATGGAGTCCTGCAAGGAGTCACTGGCCAACATATTCAATGCCGCAGTTACTTTTAACATTTGGGTTCCCTCCCAGTGCCAGTTATCCTGAAGGAGAGCACACAATTCAGTGACTGTCTCCCTCCACATCCTCAGTTGCCTGTGGCATTGCTGCTCAGTCATCTGCAGGTAGCTGAGGCAAGTGTGCGAGGCTCCAGGATCCACCATTGCTCTTTGTCACACTAGCCCCAGGCTGCCTATTTCCTAATGAAATTCAGCATCTGGTGCCACCAGTTGTTGGCCTTCCTGCCGCTGTTGTACACGATCTTACACTGTACTCCCTCTGCACCCTACCTCCTCTACCTGAGGCTGGGGGAATCAGGTCAATTTTGCCTCCAGAAGTCAGAGGACAGAAAGCTGGCAGTGGTGTGTCATTCACTGGTGACCTGGAACTCCACCAAAGATTTGTGCCCAGAGATGAATGGAAAGAAACCTGGTCTTCTTCCACCACACTTTGATCTTTGAGCACCCTCTGCTCTCCGTCACTCCCTGCTCTCCGTCACCCTCTGCTCTTTGACCACACTCGAGTCTTCTTTGATTCCCCTCTTTAGTAGCCAGTCTCTTCTCAAACTTTTTCTTTGATTTTTTATTCCTTTTTTCATTTTCCCTCTCAACTTCCTACATTTTATCTGAAACCATGATCCCCTCACACTTCCATGCCCAACTCCCCCACACCCTTGGGAAAAAGAGAGCCTTACTGTTGTAATGTTTTCTTTACAACATTTTTGAAATACAGCATGTGTAATCATCATAAACTTCTTAACAAATAATTTATTATAGACTCTACAGGTAAACTTTTCCATATTTCGCAATTAGACAGATCGTTTTTACAAAATTCTACAAAATTCAAAGCATAAGCAAGTGAATGTAGCCATTAGGATTGGCAGGATTCAAAACATCAAGGAATTATCATGACTCAGAGCTAACTTCTTTCCTACACACAGGGGTCGATCTTGAGCCCATGCTTGCCATCCATGGGAATGGTAGCATGGGCTCAAGATCCAGCAAAAGCGGAAGTCACAAATTTCAATCACACCTTGTGACATCCGTCTTTCACTGCCTCTTGTCGATGATGTAATCAGGTTCATGACCACAATGGGTGTGAACCAGATTTCAATACACTTCCATACATTACCATATTGTTAAAGACCCCATCCCCTGGGAGGTGTCAAGGTGACTATGACTGGAGGCAAGGGACATGGCATGGTGCCAAACTGGCAGTGGCGACCTGTGCCAAGGGGCAGTGCCAGTTGCGAACCCCAGTGGGAGCTTCATGGGGGAGCGGGAGGGTGGGTTCATTTATTTGTAGTGATGTGGGGGGGGTGGCAGATGTGAGAACTGGGGTGCCAGCAATGGCTGTTTAGGTGTGGGCTGAGGGTCTGATATTCAGGAAGGGGGTTGGGGGGTACCAGCATTGACTGTGTGGGTGGGGTGTCGGGTAAAGGAAGTCCAATGTTCAAGGGTAGGGGGTGAGTGCCAGCATTGACTGTATGGGTGGGGGGTTGTGGGTAAGGGGGTCTGATGTTCGGGGGGAGGGGGGAAGGGTTTCCAGCACTGACTGTTGAGAGTCAGGGAGCTGGTGAATACTGGCACGGGGGTGAATGCTGGCTCTGATCAGGGAAAGGATGGTGGAAGGGAGCCTCTGAGGCCTCCATGGTGTGGTTGTGGGTTGGTGGGGAGGGGGGATGGAGGGGGGAAGAAGTAACTTTTTGGTCTGATTGGGGCACCCTTTAAAGACAACACCCTGGTCTCTGTGGTTTTGCCGGCGTGTTCAGGGCTGCCTCCCCCCCCACACCAACCCCCCCCCCCCCCCACCCCCCACCCCCCATTGACACCCCTTGATTTGTTTTTGGCAAAGAGTGGTGAGATCTGGAGAGAAAACTAATCTGTGAGAAACACATCGGATGGGATTTTACGGCTTCACTCGTCCCGAAACTGTAAAATCCCGTCTGAGGTCAACGGATCTTTCCATCGTCTGTCCCTCGCCCACTCAGATTCCTGTGGTGGGCAGGGTGATAAAATTCTGGCCGTCGATTTTCTCGCTAGGACCAACACTCTGTCAAATTCTGGTAAGATTTTGCCCACAGCCTTTAAATTTTGGACAGAGCATCAGCAGTTGCATTGTTTTTCCTGGCAATATGCTCCATTTTGATATTGAATGGCAAACTCCAGCAAGATAAACAAACAATCTTTATGTGGAATTTTTCCAAAAACATTATTGGAGATTCTTTACGAAAGATAGGAACTATGCCATTGAGTGAGTGTTGAATCAGTACAATTTCTGGGTTAGCTAGTTTACTATTATTAGGAACTGCTACCAATGTTTTGCTAACATTTACTCAGAGCTGATTTTTGAAGTTACGATAGATACTGAGTAGCTATTTACTATGTCAAAGTCCACTAAAACCACATACATTTGAAAATAATTTTCAAAAATAATTTAGTTGTTAACTTTCAGCTGCACCATTTTATGTTCCAAATGTAATATCAACGCCAACATTTTTTTGAAAATAAAGACATCATTAACAATAATACTTTCCATAAAAATCCTTTTGAGCAAAACCACTTTGCAATTGGGAGGAAGCAAAGGTAATTTAAGACTATGATCGAGGAATTGATTATTGATGGCAAAGTTCACTGTTCCTTGACTATGTGCACACAATGTCACCCCAATAAACACAAACAACTAAAGTTATCAAGTAAGTACAATCACTTAATAACCATTAAATCCTGAAAGACTCTGATCCCATTCCACACTACCCAGCCTCACCACTGATTTACCTTTGTCAGTCCCCAGCCTCCATTCAAGCTGCCATTCTTCTCCTCCAGCCCCCCTTGTGCCACAATGTTTCACGAGGAAAACTACTGACGTCAGACACAACGGCACAGAGCCACTGAATGAAAACAGTAGAGAGATAAATCTTAACCAGAAACATTGACCGGAATTTTACTACCCTGCCCGCCAAGGGAATCAGAGCGGGTGAGGGGCAGACAACAGAAAGGTCTGTTGACCCCGGGCAGGATTCTATGGTTTTGGGATGAGCAGGGCCATAAAATCCCATCCTCTGAGTCTATTTTAAGTCATTTATGATTCCACTGTCACTTGTGAAATTGTAAGGTAAAGCCAGATTATAGAAAAAGTTTAAAGTTTATTTATTAGTGTCACAAGTACGCTTACATTACAACTGCAAACTGTAATTTGTATCCAATAAGAGCAATGCATAGCCTGCAAAACCAAATATTACTGCTGGTCCAATGTTGCTCTTCTGTCTTTTCTTCTTCAAAGACAGAGGGTGGTGGTGGATGGAAAATTTTCGGAGGAAGGTTGCTAGCGGAGTGCCACAGGGATCAGTGCTTGGTCCTCTGCTCTTTGTGATTTTTATTAATGACTTAGAGGAGGGGGCTGAAGGGTGGATCAGTAAATTTGCTGATGACACCAAGATTGGTGGAGTAGTGGATGAGGTGGAGGGCTGTTGTAGGCTGCAAAGAGACATAGATAGGATGCAAAGCTGGGCTGCAAAATGGCAAATGGAGTTTAACCCTGATAAATGTGAGGTGATTCATTTTGGTAGGACTAATTTAAATGTGGATTACAAGGTCAAAGGTAGGGTTCTGAAGACTGTGGAGGAACAGAGAGATCTTGGGGTCCATATCCACAGATCTCTAAAGGTTGCCACTCAAGTGGTTAGAGCTGTGAAGAAGGCCTATAGTGTGTTAGCTTTTATTAACAGGGGGTTGGAGTTTAAGAGCCGTGGGGTTATGTTGCAACTGTACAGGACCTTGGTGAAACCACATTTGGAATATTGTGTGCAGTTCTGGTCACCTCACTATAAGAAGGATGTGGAAGCGCTGGGAAGAGTGCAGAGGAGATTTACCAGGATGCTGCCTGGTTTGGAGGGTAGGTCTTATGAGGAAAGGTTGAGGGAGCTAGGGCTGTTCTCTCTGGAGCGGAGGAGGCTGAGGGGAGACTTAATAGAGGTTTATAAGATGATGAAGGGGATAGATAGAGTGAACGTTCAAAGACTATTTCCTCGGGTGGATGGAGCTATTACAAGGGGGCATAACTATAGGGTTCATGGTGGGAGATACAGGAAGGATATCAGAGGTAGGTTCTTTACGCAGAGAGTGGTTGGGGTGTGGAATGGACTGCCTGCAGTGATAGTGGAGTCAGACACTTTAGGAACATTTAAGCGGTTATTGGATAGGCACATGGAGCACACCAGGATGATAGGGAGTGGGATAGCTTGATCTTGGTTTCAGATAAAGCTTGGCACAACATCATGGGCCGAAGGGCCTGTTCTGTGCTGTACAGTTCTATGTTCTATGTTCTTTTCCACCTTAAAGTTAATTCAAGAACAGCTTTTCAATCAGTATGCGGCAATCCCAACAAGCGAAGGGCATTTCTGGACTTAGTTTTGGGAATCGAAGCTGGGCAGGTGGAAGGGGGTATCAAAATTACCATTTTGATGGTAGTGATCAAACTTCAATTTAATTTAATAAAGTTATTGAAAAGGACAACAATAGACCAAGGATAAAGGTTTTACATTGGTGAAGGGGTGATTTTACTCAGCTGAGATAAGGGGCATTTTAAAGAGCGAGTAAGAGTGTGAAATATGGCATGTGGGGTGATTGAAATAGGTGGGATGCAAACTTTCAATTTCCTGACAGCAGGTTCAGATTAAGTCAATGACTTGTTTGTAGCGTGTTGGGCATCATAACCATCCTGTGGTGGGTTTGCACTTGTAATACATGTATATGCCATGTATAGTCATTGGCATAAAACATTTTTAATAAAATCTTTCCATCAAGATCAAATCAGTGGTGCACAAGAAACTCATCACACTCAGTTTGTGTTTGTTTAAAGGAAGCATGCATTAGGTGGCTCTGTGCCGTTGTGTCTGACGTCAGTGGTTTTGCTCTTGAAACATTGTGGCACAAGGGGGGCTGGAGGAGAAGAATGGCAGCTTGAATGGAGGCTGGGGACTGATAAAGGTAAATCAGTGGTGAGGCTGGGTAGTGTGGAATGGGATCAGAGTCTTTCAGGAGTTGAAGTACAGCATTGTCAACTGAAGGCAAGTTTCACCACTGAAAATGTTTATGTTTTCCATGCATCCATGTGGGATAGAGGGAAAGTTGGCCGATTGGATAGGTAACTGGCTATCTGATCGAAGAGGGTGGTGGTGGATGGAAAATTTTCGGACTGGAGGCAGGTTGCTAGCGGAGTGCCGCAGGGATCAGTGCTTGGTCCTCTGCTCTTTGTGATTTTTATTAATGACTTAGAAGAGGGGGCTGAAGGGTGGATCAGTAAATTTGCTGATGACACCAAGATTGGTGGAGTAGTGGATGAGGTGGAGGCCTGTTGTAGGCTGCAAAGAGACATAGATAGGATGCAAAGCTGGGCTGCAAAATGGCAAATGGAGTTTAACCCTGATAAATGTGAGGTGATTCATTTTGGTAGGACTAATTTAAATGTGGATTACAAGGTCAAAGGTAGGGTTCTGAAGACTGTGGAGGAACAGAGAGATCTTGGGGTCCATATCCACAGATCTCTAAATGTTGCCACTCAAGTGGATAGAGCTGTGAAGAAGGCCTATAGTGTGATAGCTTTTATTAACAGGGGGTTGGAGTTTAAGAGCCGTGGGGTTATGCTGCAACTGTACAGGACCTTGGTGAGACCACATTTGGAATATTGTGTGCAGTTCTGGTCACCTCACTATAAGAAGGATGTGGAAGCGCTGGAAAGAGTGCAGAGGAGATTTACCAGGATGCTGCCTGGTTTGGAGGGTAGGTCTTATGAGGAAAGGTTGAGGGAGCTAGGGCTGTTCTCTCTGGAGCGGAGGAGGCTGAGGGGAGACTTAATAGAGGTTTATAAAATGATGAAGGGGATAGATAGAGTGAACGTTCAAAGACTGTTTCCTCGGGTGGATGGAGCTATTACAAGGGGGCATAACTATAGGGTTCGTGATGGGAGGTACAGGAAGGATATCAGAGGTAGGTTCTTTACGCAGAGAGTGGTTGGGGTGTGGAATGGACTGCCTGCAGTGATAGTGGAGTCAGACACTTTAGGAACATTTAAGCGGTTATTGGATAGGCACATGGAGCACACCAGGATGATAGGGAGTGGGATAGCTTGATCTTGGTTTCAGATAAAGCTCGGCACAACATCGTGGGCCGAAGGGCCTGTTCTGTGCTGTACAGTTCTATGTTCTATGTTCTATACTGCCGGCATTTTAAGTTTTAATTGTAATCCAGTGGGAAATAGGAAAAAGCAAGAGAGCAGAAGTGGCGCACAGTTCCATCATTTGGAATGGGGTGCCAGAAACAAAATTGTGCCTTATACTTATGGGCAGCATGGTGGCACAGTGGTTAGCACTGATGCCTCACAGAGCCAAGGACCTGAGTTAAATTCCCTGAGACAAGTGCTTTTGTAGCTATTGAAGTTCAACCAAGCATTTATAAGGACGGTCCTTGGGAAATGTGAACAAAAACTCCAGTGAAACTGCAGAAGCAGGCATCTTATGGCTTTCTTGAACTCACATCAATCAGTCTGGCACAGGGTGATTTTTTTAAATTCTAACCGACAGCTGGTTAAAGGGTTGGGATTTAAAAATCTTCAGATCATGAAACATAAACAGACCTTGTCCACCCTTCACAAGTACTTAGGTCTAGTCTATAAACTGTGACTCCTACACTGCAGGTTAAATTCCTTGGGATCGTTTTTAAAAAGGGGTCTGTTTGAGTTCAGCATTCATTTCAAATGGCTTGCTGAGTTTGGGTTTCTCCACTTGTGTGATTCATGTCCTGCCACCTTCTACCACGAGCAAAAAAAGGGATCTGTCAGAAATGAGGGGTGACGGCTGCATCCAGGTCCCACCTGAGATTTTAAGATCTCCAAAGTTGGCCCAATTCTGCAAGTGTCTAGCCCATGGAGTCAATATGGCACAGGCAAAGGCTATTCAAGTGGGTCCATGCCAGCTCTCTGTAGAGCAATCCAATTAGCTGTATTCCGCCATTCTAGTCTGCAAGGTTATTTCCCTCAATTTATTTTTAAATCATTAATCAGCTCCACTTCCACCACCTTCATAGGCAGCAAATTCCAGGTCATTACCACTTGCTGCATTAAGGTGTTCTACCCCACATTCCCCCTTGCATCAATTGCCCAAAAGTTTATAACTGTGTTCCCCAATCCTTCTATTAACAGCTAATGGGGACAGCTTTGTTTTGTCTACCTTATGGGGTATAACCTTGTACATCTTCATCAAATCTCTCCTCAATGTCCTTTGCAACAAGGAGAATAATCCCAGCTTCACCAATCTCACCTTGAAGCTAACATCCCATATTCCTGGGATCATTCTGGTAAATTCTGAGAAAGGATATGAATTATCAATTACAAATCAAGAATAGTCAGCAGGGATTTGTTAAGTCAGATTTTACTAGTTTGATTGAACTTTGGTGGCAGTAACAAGGGGGTCATTGAGAGCAATGTATTTAACATAGTCTAAGGATTTTAAACCTTTTTGCGAAGATTTGATGATTATTGGGCTCCGCCCCCCCCCAGCCCTGCGCGATGTATTTTCTGGCGGCAGAGGTGACCACCATTGACTGGTGGTGGAATCTTCCAGTCCTGCTGATGTCTACAGTGTTTTGCATACCCTGACCCTCACTGCCAGGGAACATGCTGCGGGGTTTGGAAGATCCTCTGGTGGGAATGGCTGCAAAATGTTAGCCAATATCTCACACTGCAGACTGATCAGAAAAGTAAAAATCCATATGCTCCAAAGGAGATTGACAAGCTGGATCCTAAATTGGTTCAGTGGAAAGCAGTGAAGGTTAACAGTTGACGAGCATTGTTCAAAATGGCTACTGGACACTTAAGGGCCTCAATTGGTGGTCAGGGCAGATGAGCCAATCTAGGCCTTGCACACCACTAGTGAAATTGAGAATGGATCAAATTCTCTGTTATAATTCCCTTTTGTTTCATTTTCTTCTCACTTGTCTCTTCTTTCAATTCTCTGCATTATCCTTACTTCTGATTCTCCATTCTTCCCTTACCCTCTCACACTTCTCCTTCCTGTCTCTCTCTCTCTCTCACTTGTTAAAAAATGATTCATTCATGGAATTGCCTGGAATAACATTAATTGCTCTTAAGAAGATGGTGATGAGCTGCCTTCTTGAACCATATGTCCACAAGGTACAGGTACACCCATTATACTATTAGGAAGAGAGTTCCAAGTTTTTTCCCAAGCAACAGTGAAGGAATGGTATATAATTGCAAGTCAGGATGTTGTATGGCTTGGAGGAGAACCTGAAGTTTGTGCTGTTCCCATACACCCGTTGCCCTTATCCTTCCTGACGGTAGGGGTCACACGTTTGGAAGGATCTGTCAATGGAGTCTTGGTGAGTTTCTGGAGTGTACCTTGTAGATGGTACACACAGTTGCCACTGTTCATCAATGGATGGAGGGAATGAATGTGGTGGATGGGGTGCCAATCAAGCGGGCTGATTTATCCTGGAGCTTTTTGAGTGTTGTTGGAGGTGCACTCATTCAGGCAAGTGGAGAGTATTCCATCACACTTCTGGTTATGTGGAGAAGCTTTGGGGAGTCAGGAGGCGAGTTACTGTCTGCAGAATTCCCAACTTCCCAACCTGCTCTTGTGGCTAGTCCAGTTCAGTTTCTGGTCAACGGTAACCCCCAGGATGTTGATAGCGTGGGATTCAGTGATGGTAATGCGAAAGGGCGATGGTTAGGTTCCCTCTTGTTGGAGATGGTCATTGCCTGGCACTTGTGTGGCATGAATGTTACTTGAAACTTGTCTGCCCAAGCATGGATATTGTTGCTGCATGTGGACATAAAGTGCTTCAGTATCTGTGCAGTTGCTGAATATTGTGCAAGCATTGGCAAACATCCCCACTTCTGATTTTATGATGGAAGGAAAGTCATTAGTGAAGCAACTGAAGATGTTGTGCCTGGAACACAACCCTGAGGAAGGCCTGCAGCAAAAGTTTGGGACCTCCAACAACCACAACCATTTTCCTTTGTGCTAAAAATGACTCCAACCAGTGGAACATTTTCCCCATGATTCTCAGTGACTTTAGTTTAGTTAAAGCTCGTTGCTGTCACACTCAGTCAAATATTGACTTGATATAAAAGGCAGTCACTCTCACCTCACCTTTTCAGATCAGCTCTTTTGTCTATGCTTGGAACAAGACTATAATGAGGTCAGGAGCTGGCGTAACCCAAACTCAGCATCAGTGAACAGGTTATTGTTGAGTAAGTTCTGCTTGATAGCGCTATTGACAACATCTTCCATCAGTTTACTGATGATCGAGAATAGACTGATGGAGTGGTAATTGGCCAGATTGGATTGGTCCTGCTTTGTGTGTGCAGGACATGTCTGGGTAATTTTCCACATTGCTGGGTAGATGCCAGTGTTGTAACTGTACTGGAACAGCTTGGCTAGGGGCACAGCAAGTTCTGGAGCACAGGTCTTCAGTAATATAGCTGGATGTTGTCAGGGCCTATTGCCTTTGCAGTATCCAGTATCTTCAGCCATTCCCTGATATCATGTGGAGTGAATCAAATTAGCTGAAGACTGGTACCTGTGAATGTTGGGAAGCTCAAGGGGAGGCCGAGATGCCTCATCCACTTGGCCCTTCTGGCTGAATATTGTTCCAAATGCTTCAGCCTTGTCTTTTGCAATGATTGCTGGGCTCCACCATCTTCGAGGATGGGGATATTTGTGGAGCCTCCTCCTTCTGTCTGTTGTTTAATTGTCTGCCCCCATCATGACTAGGAGTGGCAGGATTGCCGTGCTAAGATCTTATCCATACAAACATACGAATTAGGAGCAGGAGTAGGCCATTTGGCCCCAAAAGCATGTTCCACCATTCAATAACATAATGGCTGATCTGATTGATTTGACCTCAAGTCCATATTCTGCCTAACCCTAAACACCTTTGATGCTCTTGCTAGTCAAGAATCCATCGACCTCTACCTTAAAAATATTCATCAATTCTGCCTCCACAGCTCTCTGGGGAAGAGAGTTCCAAAAGCTCACGAATATCTGAGAGAAAAGATTTCTTCTCATCTCCAGCTTAAATGGGAGACATCTTATTTTTAAATTGTGTCCCCTAGTGGGGCCCCATTTTACCATCAGGTTGCACCCGTTTTTGAGCGTGAAAAATTGGTAAAGTCGGGCGTGAGGTGAGTAGTGTGATCCGTGCCAGTTCCCCCTTTACCAAGGTTCGAAAATGGCCACAATCAGGACCGTGCCCAAAATGGGCACGATGGCCAGTTAGATGCATTTGCATGCATTTAAATTGACTTAGTGGGCTGCATGCCCAACTTTACTGGCACTTCCCCTTTTACCAACACGTTCACCCATCCAGATTCGGCACAAAACAGACATGCTCTACAAAAGTCTGATTCGGGCGCTCCAGCTAGTGAGGAGGTAAGTGCTGAGCATCCGATGGCTCTCTGCTTGAGATCAGTGGGGGGGTTCTGCCACTCTGCCTGTGATCAGTGAAGGGGAAAAGGCGGTCCGCTGCCACTCTGCCTGTGATCAGTGAGGGGGAAGGGGGGGTCTGCTGCTACTCTGCGTGTGATCAGTGAGGGGGAAGGGGGCTCTGCTGCTACTCTGCCTGTAACCAGTGAAGGGGAAGGGGGTCCACTGCCACTCTGTCTGAGATCGATGGGGGGGGGGGGGGGGGGGGGAGGGGGAGAGGGGGGTCGGGATCGCTTTGAGTGGGTGGGGAGGATAAGGGGGTCAGTAATGTTGTGGGGGAGGGGCAATGTTTGTGAGGGCCGGGGGAGGCATTATCCGGCCCAGGATCGATGTGGCAGGAGAGCCACATTCTATCATTTTTTTTTCTGCACGTGCTCAGTTGGAGGCGCCGATCGGAGCTGCAGGATGTCGGGCACCTTAAGCCCCGCCCACAGGCTTCTACAGCGCAATTCGGAATCGCTGATATTTTTGCCGGCAGAGTGTGTATGGGGGCATCTGAGAACAGGTCTAAAAGTCAGATCTGAAACACTCCCAATTTCAAGTCTGCCCAGCACTTAAAATCAAAATGGTAAAATAGGGCTCCTAATCTCTCCCACAAGGGGAATACCCCGTTAAATCCTCTCATATTTAAATACTCTTTGCCGGTTGGAGCCATACCTGGCACAAAGGAAGATGGTTGTGGTGGTTAGAGGTTGATCCTCTCAGCTCCAGGACACCACGGCAGGAGTTCCTCATTGTAGTGTCCAAGGCCCAACCACCTTCAGCAACTTCATCAATGACCTTCCTTCTGTCATAAGGTCAGAAGTGGGAGTTTTCGCTGATGATTGCAAACTATTCAGCACCATTCGCAACTCTTCAGATACTGAAGCAGTCCATATAAAACTGCAACAAAACCTGGACAATATCCAGACTTGGGCTGACAAGTGGCAAGTAACATTCACAGCATACAAGTTCCGGACAATGAACATATCAACAAGAAAGAAGCTAGTCATCACCCCTTGACATTCAATGCCATTGCCATCACTCAATCCCCACCATCAACATACTGGGGTTACCAGAAACTAAATTGGTTTAGCTATATAAATATCTGGCTACACAGAGCAGGTCAGAAACTAGAAATCCTGTGGCAGATAACTTACTTCCTCACTGCTCAAAGCCTGTCCACCGTCTACAAGGCATAAGCCGGGAAGCACAAGATGCACTGCAGGAACTCACCAAGGCTCCTTAGACATTACCTTCCAAACCCAAGACTATTACCATCGAGAAGGGCAAAAGCAGCAGACACATGGGAAAACCATCCCCTCCAATCCATCACCATCTTGACTTGAGCATATATATATATACTTCCTTCACTGTCGTTAAGTCAAAATCCTGGTACTCCATCCATAACAGCACTGTGGGTGTACCTACATCATATTGAATGCAGCAGTTCAAGAAGGCAGCTCAGCACCACCTTCTCAAGGGCATTTAGGGATGGGCAATGTTGGAGGGTTTACTAAAGATTGAGCCTTCAGACCTGAGTGGGGCGTAACAGGGCACATTTATTCATGCTTTTCCCACCTGCATGAGGGAGAGGCCTTTCCAAGTCAAGCTCAGAGACACTCTGCCGTCTACAGCTCAAAGAAATATATTTATATGTTCACAATGGTTATAAGCAACATAAACAGTCGCCGGAATTCTACCGCCCCACCCACCACGGGAATTAAAGCGGGTGAGGGGTGGACAATGGGAAGCTCCACTGACCTTGGGCAGGATTTTCCGGTCTTGGGTCGAGCAAGGCTGTAAAATCCCACCACGTGTCAATCAAATGTCATCCTAACCCTTTTCTCCATATAGTCAGTTTAGGTCAAACTTAGGTCGTGGTTTTATATCTTGTCACTCCTGGGCCTCACATCTCTGTGGTTTGTTCTATCATCTGTGGTTTTATTAGAACAACTGCTTTTGTGTTAAGTTTGTGGTGTGTCTATCAACTCTCCATCTGCCCTCCATCTCACATTCCTTGTGAGTCACACTGTCTGATTGTCTGGATCAATTTGGAAACTTTTTCACCTCGGTCACTGCTGACTGTTCTCTTTCATGGTTATGCAATTGAATTACCATAGCTACTGTGGTGAACCATAGATGGTTACCACTATGGGTACTTGTACATATGTTACTCTTGTTACTGTTGGGGTTAGGGTTGGGGTGTTCCACCTGTTAGCATTGTTCTGTGGTACACTCCATTTGGCTCCGCCTTCTTACAGGAGTATAAAGGTCACTGCTACTTCCTAGTAGCCCTCAGTCTAGGATAGTATTGCTAAGCAGTATGCTCTATTCTTGTTGTGAATAAAAGCCTTTATTCCCGGGTACGTCCTAGCCTTCCGAGTGAATTAATCGCGCAGCAGCTACACTGGCCATCTCCTTATATGAATATATTCTACTCCTTTCCCACTCTCAACTGCTTGTCCAGGCTTATTATTTTGTACTGAACAAAGAACAAAGAACAAAGAACAATACAGCACAGGAAACAGGCCCTTCGGCCCTCCAAGCCTGTGCCGCTCCTTGGTCCAACTAGACCAATCGTTTGTATCCCTCCATTCCCAGGCTGCTCATGTGACTATCCAGGTAAGTCTTAAACGATGTCAGAGTGCCTGCCTCCACCACCCTACTTGGCAGCGCATTCCAGGCCCCCACCACCCTCTGTGTAAAAAACATCCCTCTAATATCTGAGTTATACTTCGCCCCTCTCACCTTGAGCCCGTGACCCCTCGTGAACGTCACTTCTGATCTGGGAAAAAGCTTACCACCGTTCACCCTATCTATCCCCTTCATAATCTTGTACACCTCTATTAGATCTCCCCTCATTCTCCATCTTTCCAGGGAGAACAACCCCAGCTTACCCAATCTCTCCTCATAGCTAAGACCCTCCATACCAGGCAACATCCTGGTAAACCTTCTCTGCACTCTCTCTAACGCCTCCACGTCCTTCTGGTAGTGCGGCGACCAGAACTGGATGCAGTATTCCAAATGTGGCCTAACCAGCGTTCTATACAGCTGCATCATCAGACTCCAGCTTTTATACTCTATACCCCGTCCTATAAAGGCAAGCATACCATATGCCTTCTTCACCACCTTCTCCACCTGTGTTGCCACCTTCAAGGATTTGTGGACTTGCACACCTAGGTCCCTCTGTGTTCCTATACTCCTGATGACTCTGCCATTTATTGTATAACTCCTCCCTACATTATTTCTTCCAAAATGCATCACTTCGCATTTATCCGGATTAAACTCCATCTGCCACCTCTCCTCCCATTCCCTAATCTCACTCCAATTCCCCAAAATAATAATACTGTGTGCTATGTTTCATAGTATCCTGCTCCCTTCCTTGTGTTTTCCCCTTTTTACACTTTATCTACCTTACCCATCTTCAGATAATTAATGCTGGCCTATCCAGCAACACCCACATCCCATGAATGAATACAAAACCTCTCAATCGTCTAAACTCCAGTTGATACAGGCCCAGCCTCTCCAACCTTTCCTCATAAGGTAACAAACATCTCAGGTATGTATCAAATGAACCTTCTCTGGTCCACTTCTAACACATTAATATCTTTTAAGTAAGGAGATCAAAACAGTAAACAGTGTGTGATGTGGTCTCGCCAACCAGAGTTGGAATTTTTTGAGGATATGACTAACAATTGACAAAGAGTAGTTGGGTGGTTGAGGTAGTATACTTGGATTTTCAGAGAGCTATTGATAAAGTCCCCCAACGGAGATTGGTTAGCAAAGTTAAAGCACATGGGATCGGAGGTAATATACTGGTATATACTCCCATTCCCCAATTCTCCCCCCCACTTCCCAATTCTTCCTCTTACTCCCCAATCCCACTCTCAGTTCCATGCCCCAAGCTCACTCACACTCCATTCCCTAATCTTATTCCCATTCACCAATTGTCCACTCACTCCCATTCTTCAATCTCTCTCTCCCATTCCCTAATCTCACTCCAATTCCCCAATCTTACTCATTCTCATTCCTCCACAATCACACTCTCATTCCCATTCAGCAATTTCTCACTCCCTTTTCTCCCCAATCTCCCTCACATTCTCCAATCTCTCTCTCATTTCCCAATCTCCCTTTGCTCCCATTCCCCAAACTCATTCCCAAACCACAACCTCCCCCTTACTCGCTAATTTCTCTCACTCCCATTCCCCAATCTCACTCCCTCTCCCATGTTTGAGCCTCGAGGTTGCTCTTCAGTAAAGGAGACATGAGTTCTGCTTCTTCATAAACAACCTTTATTTTTCTGATCCAACTCCACACACAATTCACCACCAACAACCCAGCGCCGCCTGTGGCCCCTTTATATCAGTGACTTTTATTGAACAATTGACATCAAATTAGGATTTAATTTGAAGAAGGTCTGTTAACCCATTCCTAACAGTCTCCCCTTCCTTGAAGAAAAAAATATTTTGATGAATATTGTTTCCACAGAAAAACAGAAAACACAAAACACATTCTATTTTCTTTTCCTCTGTTTTTTACATTTTTTGAAGAAAAGAAAGAAAAACATTCACAGAAGGACATGCCCTTCCTTAATAATGTCCAAAAGTTCCTTTGAACTAACCCATATCTTAGTGAAATAATCGGATAACTGATAGCTACTATCAACCCATTTAATTTTTGATATTTCCCCTTTGTCCAGCATTTGCTTTAAGCTGGCTATGTTGATCCTCAACCTTTTCTGGTTTACACTTTTTGTGGAGTGCACATTTCCCCACAGGAATTTATTGTCAATGTTACACTCAATGGGCATTTTACCCGAATCCCCTAACCCCAAAATTTCTGTTAATATCTGGGATATGTAAAAGGCCTTATCCACTGCCTCTATAAGGCTTGCTTGTCTTGGCGACCAATATGCTTTTTACCACTCTCATTTTCTTTGTTCCCACTCAAGGGGGCAACATTTTCCACTTTTCCCCCCAAAAGAAATATTATAAAACCTCCCGCGCTTGAGAACCCATCACATAAATCAGCATAGGATGCATCACTATAAAACTATGAGATTCAGGTATCCAAGATCAGCCAAAAATGGGAACCTCAAAACACACTCCTGCATTTTTAGTTTCGCCAACGTTTTGTTTGCTCTCATTATGTCTTCCACTGTAGGGTAGGATCACTCATTTTTGTAATCAACTCTAGGACATCAAAACTAATATCGGGTCTGGTCTGTCTACCTAGCTAATTCAGTTGCCCAATCAAACTTCAGAGTTCCTCTTTTTCTGTCTTCAAAACCGTCGCGTCCTTTTGTGAAGCTCTACCGCGACTAATTGCTATTGGGCTGATACTCTCCAAATAAGATTGTTGAAGTAAAATGACACCTGACTCAGTCTGTCTGATTTCCAGCTTAATATACTTGAAAGCGCTTGAAGCCTGACTTCCAAGCTAGAATTCTTTCCTCAGAGATTACTATAGCTTCAGATTCATTACTACCACACCACCACTCCACAAAAATCATTGACATGCATCATAAAGATACCAGAAGAATTTCCTTCATAGTGCCAGTAAAACATCGCAGGATCTGCTTTCAACTGGCAACAGCCTAAAAGCAAATTACTGTGGATGCTGGAATCTGAAACCAAAAGAGAAAATGCTGGAAAATCTCAGCAGGTCTGGCAGCATCTGTAAGGAGAGAAAAGAGCTGATGTTTTGGGTCCCGATGACTTTTGATGACTATTTTGGTGCAGCTCCATGCTCTCGTCCAGACCTCGAAAAATTCATCAACTTCGCTTCCAGTTTCCACTCCTCCATCGCCTTCACCTGGTCCATCTCAGACACTTCCCTTCCCTTCCTTGGCCTTTCTGTTGCTATTTCCAGCAATAGACTATCTACCAGTATCCATTATAAGCCCACTGACTCCCACAGCTATCTGGACGACAGCTCTTCACACCCCACATCCTGCAAGGACTCCATCCCTTTCTCTCAGCTCCTTCGCCTCCATCGTATTTGTTCCGATGATGCCACTTTCCAAAGTGGTGCTTCTAATATATGCTCCTTTTTCCTCAACCATGGATTCCCACCTACTGTTGTTGACAGGGCCCTCAACAGCATGTGGTCTATCTCCCGCGCCACGACCTTCATCCACTCCCCTCCCTCCCAGAACAAGGATAGAGTCCCCCTTGTTCTCACATTTCACCCACCAGCCTCCGCATGCAAAGCATAATCCTCTGCCATTTTCGCCAACTCCAGCGTGATGCCACCACCAAACACTTCTTCCCTTCACTCCCTCTGTCAGCATTCCACAGAGACCGTTGCTTCCAGGATAACCTCGTCCACTCCTCCACTATACCCAACACCTTTCCTGTCACGCATGGCACCTTCCCATGCAATCGCAGAAGGTGTAACACCTGCCCCTTTGCCTCTTCCATGCTCACCATCCAAGGTCCATTTCAGGTTGAGCAGTGTTTCACTTGCACCTCTTTCAATTTGGTCTATTGCATTCGCTGCTCCCAATGTGGTCTCCTCTATATCGGAGAGACCAAGCGTAGACTGGGTGATCGCTTTGCTGAGCACCTTCGATCTGTGCGCAATCAAGACCCTGACCTTCCGGTTGCTTGCCATTTTAACACACAATCCTGCTCCCATGCCCGCATGTCTGTCCTTGGCCTGCTGCAATGTTCCAGTGAAGCTCAATGTAAACTGGAGAAACAGCACCTCATCTTCCGGTCTCAACATCAAGTTCAACAATTTCAGATGATTAACTCTACCCCACCTTGACCCCCTTGTTTTCATTTTTTTTTTACTGTTCTTTATTCATTTTTTATTTCTTTATTGTCTTTCTTCATTTTTCTTCCCCCCCCCCCACTTTATCCCTCCTTTTTCTAAATTTTACCTCTCTCCCACTCATTCTCCCCCCACATCTTCGTCTGTCACAGCTTACCCTCTGATTTCAGCTTCTCTGCCGTTTGGCCATTCACACCCTTTATTATCTCTGTGGACAGCTATTAGCAATCTTTTCCCCTGGTTTCAATCCCTCACCCTGCAGTATAAATGTCTCCCACTCTCTATGCCTTTTAGCTTTGACAACGTCAGTTCTTTTCTCTCCTTACAGATGCTGCCAGACTTGCTGAGATTTTCCAGCATTGTCTCTTTTGGCAACAGCCTAACTTTAACAAAACCGACCTTACTGAAAAATACCAAACTCGAGACGCATCATTTAGTCCAAATACACATTAATTTAATTTCCAGAGTACCCCTTCTGTGTTATCTGCCTCTTTGGGAGGACGGAGAAAAATGTCTCTCTGAAGCTGATGCCCCTGCAAAAAGGCAGCTTCAATATCTATAGATTTGCATTCCCAGGCCTTTTTAGCTAACAGAGCCAAGAAGATCTTTAAAATAACCTTTCCTGCCGTAGGTGAATCCACTCTTAAATCCTGGTCTTCTAAGTTTTTGTCAAATCCCCTCGCCACGAGCCTGGCCTTTGCCTTAAGTTCCATCAGGAAGCACCTTTTCCTTGCAAATCCATCTGTGAGATAGAGTTCTTTGTCCCCTATCTAGTACCTCCGTGTATCCCCCAAATTCACTCCAGCTATATAATTCTTGCTGTTTGGTATCTTTTATAATCTTTTAATCTAATTTATTGGAAGCCACCAAAAGCTCACGAGCATGTGGACTTCTACTCCTAGTAGCATTTGTAGTCTTACTCATATTCCGAGACTTTGTCAAGCTATGCCACCTATCCTGCCTGATGTTTTGTTTTGTGCTACCACTGCTTGATCCTTCCCACCTGTTGTGGGATGTTCTTTCTATAGTTCTCAATCTCTTCCTGTGAACACGTTCACTATCTGCCTTACTGTCTGAACTGACACTATGGGCCCGATTTTACCATTGCATTGCACCCGTTTTCAGGTGCAAAAACGTGGTAAAGTCGGGTGTGAGGCCATTAACGCGATTCGTGCCCGCGTCCGCGCAGATGGCCACTTTACCGAGGCCCGGGAATGGCCGCGATCTGATTCGCGCCTGAAATGGACGCAATGGCGATTTAAATGCATTTGCATACATTTCAATTGAATTAATAAACTGCCCGCCCAACTTTATCAGCATTCCCCCCTTTACCACTGCATTCGCCAATCTGGAATCGTGCCAAAATGGACATGCTGAATAAAAGTCTGTTTCGGGTGCTCCAGCTGCTGAAGAGGTAAGTTCAGCGCTTCCAACAGCTCAGATCAGTGGTGGGGTGGGGGGGGGGGGGGGGGGGGGGGGGGGGAGGGAGGGAGGCAGGTCAGATCATTCTCTGGTGGGCGAGGGAGGGAGGAGGGAGGCCCGATTGTTGTCTGATTGGGGAGAGAGGAGGAGGCAGTCAGATGTACCTCTGGGGGGAGGGGGGGGTAGGGGAGTGAGGCCAGATCATTCTCGGAGGGGGCGGGGGGGGGGGTGGAGGGAGTGAGGGCAGGTCATTCTCGGGGGGGGGGGGCCTGGGAGGGGGGGAAGTGAGGCCAGATCATTCTCTGGTGGGGGTGGGAGGGGGGAGGTGAGGCCAGATCATTCTCTGGTGGGGGGGGGGCGGGGGTGGTGGTGAGGCCACATCATTCTCTGGGGTGGGGGGGGGCAAGGGAAGTGAGGCCAGGTCATTCACTGGGGGGGGGGGGGGGTGAGGCCAGATCATTCTCTGGGGAGGTCGGGGGGGGGTGGGGAGTGAGGCCAGATCATTCTCTGGTTTGGAGGGGGGAGGAGGGAGGCGGGTAAGGTGTATCTCTGGTGGGGGCAGGGGGGGAGGCCCGATTGCTCTCTGGTGGAGGGGACGTGGGGGGTTCAGGGGGATCTGCTGCCACTCTGCGGGCGATCGGTGTGGGGAAAGGGGGCAGGGGATCGCGATCGGTCTGGGTAGTGGGGAGGGGGGTGGGTGGATAAGGCGGACAGTGACGTCTGTGGGGCCATCGCTGCCGCTTTTCGCTCCTGGGCTGCTTTATCCGCTTTTTGTGGCCCGGGAATGATCTGACACGGGCGTGCTTTTCCAAATTTTTTTCTAACTGCGCATGCGCAGTTCAGAGCTCCGATTGTTTTGTGCATGCTAAGCCCCGCCCACAGCGCAATTCAGGCTCGTGATTTTTTTTTCAGGCTAAATGCGTATCAGGGCCCCTGAAAGCAGATTTCCAAGTTGGATCTGAATTGCGCCCAGATTCAGCACTTAGAATGAAAATGGTAAAATCAGGCCCTATGTGTTCCCAATCCATGGTCCTGGCATCCTCCTCTGTACATTCAACCAGTGTTTATATTTTCCAGTGGCCTTCCCTACTCTACTAATGACAATTGCATCCTTCCATTGACTAGACCCTTCAGGCAAGTAAGTCACTTTTATACCAACCTTTGGCAGTTGTCCTTTAGAAAAAATGGCCTGTTCTAGTTCTGATGTGGAGATGCCGACGTTGGACTGGGGTAAGCACAGTAAGAAGTCTCACAACACCAGGTTAAAGTCCAACAGGTTTATTTGGTAGCAAATACCATAAGCTTTCGGAGCACTGCTCCTTCGTCAGATGGAGTGGATATCTGCTCTCAAACAGTGCACAGACACAGAAATCAAGTTACAGAATACTAATTAGAATGCGAATCTCTAAAGCCAGCCAGGTCTTAAAGGTACAGACAATGTGGGTGGAGGGAGCATTCAACACAGGTTAAAGAAATGTGTATTGTCTCCAGGCAGAACAGCTAGTGAGATTCTACAAGCCCAGGAGGCAAGCTGTGGGGGTTACTGATAATGTGACATAAATCCAACATCCCGGTTTAGGCCGTCCTCATGTGTGCGGAACCTGGCTATCAGTTTCTGCTCAGCGACTCTGCGCTGTCGTGTGTCGTGAAGGCCGCCTTGGAGAACGCTGCAGGAAAGGATGTCCCGAGGCATGGTACATTGGGGAAACAATGCAGACGCTACGACAACAGATGAATGAACACCGCTCGACAATCACCAGGCAAGACTGTTCTCTTCCTGTGGGGGAGCACTTCAGCAGTCACGGGCATTCAGCCTTGGATCTTCAGGTAAGCGTTCTCCAAGGCGGCCTTCACGACACACGACAGCGCAGAGTCGCTGAGCAGAAACTGATAGCCAGGTTCCGCACACATGAGGACGGCCTAAACCGGGATGTTGGATTTATGTCACATTATCAGTAACCCCCACAGCTTGCCTCCTGGGCTTGTAGAATTTCACTAGCTGTTCTGTCTGGAGACAATACACATCTCTTTAACCTGTGTTTAATGCTCCCTCCACCCACATTGTCTGTACCTTTAAGACCTGGCTGGCTTTAGAGATTCGCATTCTAATTAGTATTCTGTAACTTGATTTCTGTGTCTGTGCACTGTTTGAGAGCAGATATCCACTCCATCTGACGAAGGAGCAGTGCTCCGAAAGCTTATGGTATTTGCTACCAAATAAACCTGTTGGACTTTAACCTGGTGTTGTGAGACTTCTTACTGTTCTAGTTCATCAGGACTATTGTCTTCCTCTACAGATACCCTGTCTATTTCAGCTAACTGGTCCTCATAAGTCTGTAACACGAGTTTCAGATGACCCTGGTTCCTCATCAGGTTTGTCTGCTCTGTCCAAATTTGCAAGTTTGTAATCTGTACCCGTTATCCTTGACGAATGTACCCTAATAGTCTGATTATCATGTTGCAAAACAATTGTTTTGTCTTCTATGTCTATAACTTGCCCTGGGCCTTTCCAGTCATTAAAATTGTCCCTCTTATAGTATACCTATGTCTCCTTGCTGAAAAATGATGTTTGATGGCCATACATTGTGCCTTAATGTTCTGCGATTTCTTTCAGAGACTTCTGCAAAAGCAAAGGCAGAGCTAATTGTAGTTCCTTCCCAAGCTGGAGGCTGTTCATTCAAAATGGATGGAATTTTAGGATTCCTACCAAATACTAATTTATTAGAGACTATAGCCGCCAACCATCTGCAATGAGTTCTTTGCATGTACCACCCATCTAAGGCTAAATTTAACTTGCAATTTGGTCTATCTGCCAAAATTTTCCAGAGCATCTCATCTATTACAGCATGGTTTCTCTCATACACCCCATTACTAAATGGGCTTTCCGCAGCCGTGTTCATGGCTATGATATTCATGTTTGCACACATATCCCGAAACTCATCATTAGCAAATTCCCCACCATTGTCTGTAAGGAACTTTGCTGGTGGCTCCATTCCTGTCCCTATCCATTTTTCCATGATCTGATCCAGGATTACTCTTTTCTTTACTAAGTACAATGGTTGATTGACTAAATCTGCTCGCTTAATCTACAAAGTGCAAAATGAATATGTTGTTTGCTTTATCCCAGATCTTAAGGTCCATGACCACAAATGTCATTAAAACCTCTGGCCAAAGGTAGAGTTACTATCGATTGGGAAGGTGTCCGTCTGTACTTCCTACAAACCTCACACTGATCACTAATCTGTTCTATAAGCTTAGTATAGTCTTCATCTCTTACCTCTGCATCTTTTAATAAATTTTGCAGTCTCCAAGGAGATGGATGCACAAATTGCCGATGCAATTTCAATACAATGAGCTTTCTATCAGCTAAAGTCCCATTTCCGGATGCTAATAACACTTCCTTAACCTCTTTACCCGAAAAACATCCGCGCTAATGAGATGATTCACTCTGGCAATATTGCAAGGGATCACTCTTTTCAGTGACTTCAGGGTATTATCATCCCCAAACCTGAAACTTGTTGAACTTTCAAATTCTTTAACCTTGCTCTGATTTTCAGCATTTAAAGAGTCCTGATAACATTTTAACCCGTCAATTCCACACACAGTAGACATGCAGCCACAGTCCAACACAGCACAATTAAAGGACTCTGCAACCAAAACTCTCATTACAGGAGTAAAGCTTCTTGTTAATAAGACAATGCCTTCTTTCTGGTCACTATCTCTTTCCTCTTCTTCCATGTCATGTGTAGCTTCAAACAGTTGTTTGTTTCGGACAGTTGAAAGCATAATGAAATGTAGACTCACACCGAAAGCACCAATTTATCATACCATGAGCATTTCTGGGGTTCATTTTCCTGTTACCATTCTCCATATCCTTCCTCCTGGGGTTTCTGTTCCCGTAATTTCTGGGTCCAATCTTTTGCCATATTCTCGTAGCCTGCTTGTGCCTGTATGATCTCTCCATCCTGTGAACAGTGTATCTTCCACATTCCGTTTTATCATTGACTGACCCATTTGTATTATAAAAGCCGTAGGGATAGAATGTTTCCCTAAAAATCTTTTTAAGGCCTCTGACATTAGATCAATAAGGTATTTTTATCTGCAAATTTAACTCCTGTCAAAACCAGGAGTCTACCCATATTTGTAACTTTAGCACAGACCAGTAACTTAAATGCCAATACGGACTGTGGAAATTCCAGGTGGTGTTTTTGCAGCGTTTTATGTAGTCTACTAATTTCCATCACATTCTTTAATTGACATATCCTCTGATTTCCAAAATCTATCAAATTCTGACCAGGCTTCATAAGCATTTAGAAACATAGAAACATAGAAAAACTACAGCACAAACAGGCCCTTCGGCTCACAAGTTGTGCCGAACACATCCCTACCTTCTAGACCTACCTATAACCCTCCATCCTATTACACTCCATGTACTCATCCAGGAGTCTCTTAAAAGACCCGATTGAGTTCGCCTCCACCACCACTGACGGCAGCCAATTCCACTCGCCCACCACCCTCAGTGTGAAAAACTTACCCTGGTAATTATAGGCCGGTTAGTCTTACTTTGGTGGTCAGTAAGTTGATGGAAAAGGTCCTCAGGGATAGGATTTACGACCATTTAGAAAGATGCAGCTTAATCCGGGATAGTCAGCACGGATTTGTGAAGGGCAAGTCTTGCCTCACAAATTTGATAGAATTTTTTGAGGAGGTAACTAAGTATGTAGATGAAGGTAGTGCAGTTGATGTCATATACATGGATTTTAGTAAGGCGTTTGATAAAGTCCCCCATGGTCGGCTTATGAAGAAAGTAAGGATGTGTGGGATAGAAGGAAGTTTGGCCGATTGGATAGGTAACTGGCTATCTAACAGAAGACAGAGGATGGTGGTGGATGGAAAATTTTCGGACTGGAAACCGGTTACCAGCGGAGTGCCACAGGGATCAGTGCTTGGTCCTCTGCTATTTGTCATTTTTATAAATGACTTGGAGGAGGGGGCTGAAGGGTGGATCAGTAAATTTGCTGATGACACCAAGATTGGTGGAGTAGTGGATGAGGTGGAGGGCTGTTGTCGGCTGCAAAGAGATATAGATAGGATGCAGAGCTGGGCTGAAAAATGGCAAATGGAGTTTAACCCTGACAAATGCGAGGTGATTCATTTTGGTAGGACAAATTTAAATGTGGATTACAGGGTCAAAGGTAGGGTTCTGAAGAATGTGGAGGAACAGAGAGATCTTGGGGTTCATATACATAGATCTCTGAAGGTTGCCACTCAAGTGGATAGAGCCGTGAAAAAGGCCTATAGTGTGTTGGCATTCATTAACAGGGGGTTTGAGTTTAAGAGCCGTGGGGTTATGCTGCAACTGTACAGGACCTTGGTGAGATCACATTTGGAATATTGTGTGCAGTTCTGGTCACCTCACTATAAGAAGGATGTGGAGACACTGGAAAGAGTGCAAAGGAGATTTACGAGGATGCTGCCTCGTTTGGAGGGTAGGTCTTATGAGGAAAGGTTGAGGGAACTTGGGCTTTTCTCTTTGGAGCGGAGGAGGTTGAGAGGAGATTTGATAGAGGTTTATAAGATGATGAGGGGGATAGATAGAGTGAACGTTCAAAGACTATTTCCTCGGGTGAATGGAGTGGTAACTCGGGGGCATAACTATAGGGTTCATGGTGGGAGATATAGGAAGGATGTCCGAGGTAGGTTTTTTACTCAGAGAGTGTTTGGGTGTGGAATGGACTGCCTGCAGTGATAGTGGAGTCAGAAACTTTAGGAACATTTAAGAAGCTATTGGATAGGCACATGGAGTACTTCGGGATGATAGGGAGGAAATAGCTTGATCTGGGTTTCAGACAAAGCTCGGCACAACAACGTGGGCCGAAGGGCCTGTTCTGTGCTGTACTGTTCTATGTTCTATGTTCTATGTTCAGACCTTCTTCCGAGTTCAAATGTTCCAAATCCAATTCGGAAAATACTTTCCGTCTCCCCCTTTCACCCATTTGCCAATCTCCCCCTCTCTGCCATTCGCCAATCTCCCTCTCTCACCCATTTGCCAATTTCTCTCCCTCTCCCATTCCCCATTTCCCATTTGCCAATCACTCTACCATTCTCTAATCTCTCTCCTATTCCCTCTCCCATTTTCCAATTTGACTTCCATTTACCAATCTCCCTCTCACACCCATTTGCCAATCTCCCCCTTTCACCCAATCACCAATCTCCCCCTTGCACCCATTTGCCAATCTCCCCCCTCACCCATTCACCAATCTCCCCCCTCACCCATTCACCAATCTCCCCCTCTCACCCATTCGCCAATCTCTCTGCCATTTGCCAATCTCTCTCCCTCTCTCACCCATTCGCCAATCTCCTTCTCTCTCCCATTCGCCAATCTCTCTACCATTGTCTAATCCCTCTCCCATTCTCTCTCCCATTTTTCCAATCTGACTCCCATTCCCCCATCTCCCTCTCTCACCCATTCGCCAATCTCCCCCTCTCTCCCATTCCCTCATCTCCCCCTCTCACCCATTTGCCAATCTCCCCCTCTCACCCATTCGCCAATCTCTCTCCCTCTCCCATTCCCCCATATCCCATTCCCCCATCCCCCAATCTCACTCTCTCCCATTCCCCAATCTCTCTCTCTCCCATTCCCCCATCTCCCTCTCTCGCTTTTTCCCATTCCCCAATCTCCCTCTCTCTCGCATTCGCCAATCTCCCATTCGCCAATCTCCCTCTCACTCCCATTTCCCAATCTCTCTCCCATTTCCACTCTCCCCCTCCTGGGCTGCCCGCTCTGCGCCGCGGGACAATCTCACTAACAGCGCCCCCACAACTTCAAACAAACTCCGGTAACTGCGCCTCCACTCCTTCCGCCCGTCAGTCCCGGGCTGCGAACTTTGCTGAGCTCACTGTCAAAAGCCTCAAACACAAGGTGGATCCACAGGGATATTCGGCAGAAAGGGAAGCTGCCGGAGCTGTCACTGCTTAACAAGCCGTTCATCTGTTTCTTAACTCAAGTCGTCAATCTCAGATCAACACAATGATAACCATTGAAAACTCCACAAAGAATGTTTTAATTGTCAGCTTCGGGTTTTTGTTGCTGTTTACAGCTTATGGAGGACTTCAAAGTATCCAGGTAACTTTCCAACGTGATAAATGTAACAGTGCCATTTACAATTGGTAATTACAGCAATGATCCATATTCTGTATTTACATTGTGGTAATATGTTACCCAGGGGATGATATGCCAACAGAAGCAGCGGCGAATTGATGTTTGGAGAACCAAATTTTAATTCAACTCAAAACATTGAATATAAAACAAAGAAATTAATTCAATATATACATATTAATCTGGAACATTGAATGTATATTCCAATTGCTATTCAAGGTTTTGATTCTGCTGGTGTAGGGGGTAACACATTGACATGGATAGAAGATTGGCTGGCTAAAGGGAAGCAGAGAGTAGGTATAAATGGGTCATTTTCAGGTTGGCAAAATGTAATGAGTGGTGTCACAACGATCAGCGCTGGGACCTCAACTGTTTTACAATTTATATTAATGACTTGGATGAAGGGATGGTTGTCAAATTTGCTGATGACACAGACATAAAACCATAGAAAAGAAATGGTGAGGAAATTGGTCATTCAGCCCATCATGTTTGCACCGGTTACAAAAAATGTGCCAAAGTAAGTTCTGAGGAGGATATAAGGAAGCTACAAAAATATATAGATAGGTTATGTGAGTGGGCAAAGATCTAACAAATGGATTATAATGTGGGAAAATGTGAAATGGTCAATTTTGGCAGGAGGAATTAAAAAAAACATAGTATCTAAATGGTGAGAGATTGCAGAGCTCTGAGGTGTAGAGGGAGCGAGGCGTCTTAGTGCATGAATTACAAAAGGCTAGTGTGCAGGTACAGCAAATAATTAGGAAAAGTAATAGAATGTTATAATTTATTTTGAGGGGAATTGAATATAAAAGTAGGGAGGTTATACGTCTGTTATTCAGAGCACTAGTGAGACCACATTTGGAGTTCTGTGGGGAGTATTGGTCGCTTTTTTTAAGGAAGGAAGGATGTAAATGCATTGGAAGCAGTTCAGAGCAGAGCTGGAATGGGTGAGTTGTCTTGCGAGGAAAGGTTAGACAGGCTTGGCTTGTAGCTGCTGCAGCTTAGAAGTATAAGAGGTGACATGATTGAGACATATAAGATTCTGAGGGGCCTTGACAGGGTGAATGTGGAGAGGATGTTTCCTCGTGTGGAAGAATCTAGAACTAGGGGTCACTGTTTTAAAAATAAGGGGAGGTCGTGATTTTTTGGAATTCTCTTCCTCAAAAGTCAGTGGAAGCAGATTCTGAATGTTTTTAAGGCAGAGTGGACAGATTCTTTGTAAGCAACGGGTCAGGGCTAGGCAAGATGCAGATTTGAGGTTGCTATCAGATCAGCCACGACTTTATTTGGTGGAGCAGGCTCAACGGGCTGAATGGCCTACTCCTGCTCCTGATTCATGTGTATATATGTTTAAATTTTGAGTGACACCACAAGCTTTGTGCCTGATTTGAAATAATTCTTTGATTAATGCAGAAAATACATTCTTCAATAAATGTTCTGCTCATATTACACTCTCCCACCAGTCTGCCTTGAGTTCCCATCCTCGCAATCTTTATTTTTTCCCTCTTTGTGCTCTTTTGAGAGAAAGAGAGAGAGGAAAAGAGTAAGACGCATTGCTACCAGAGGTAGAGTACCTTCACCTTGGCTGTATTCTCACATCAGTTATTCTGACATTTCATAATGTAAAGTAAGCTAGGATAGATGTGCCTTGTGTGATATTCTCTAACTCTGTCTAAAAGGACAAGAAGCTGAGAGTTCTTACTGAGAGGGTAAGATAGTATCAGGCGGCTTTAAATGAAAGGCACCACGTTCCAGTATTGCTACTATTACAGATCCAGTTCATGTGTGAACACTGAACAAAATAAGACCGGGAGATCCAGGTAGTTAAGGAACAGGGAGGTAATATCATGAGGGTCACATTACAATACCGATATGGGAAAACATCTATTTTTGATTTCCATTTTTTTTGTCAAACAAATGAGTTGGCAGTAATTTTGCCGCTGTGCTTGTAAATTTCCTATACTTTGGTGAAATAGTGTTCCTTGCAATACAGGTATCCAAGAAAATTGTGCTAATTTCAATCAGACAAATTTCCATTCAGCAGATTCCAGTGTGTCTGGATAAGGAATTTGGTTGTTGATCACTTTCATCCATTGCACACTGAAAACTCCAACGTTATCCATCAATCCAGGAAAACCAGTCCTTGAAATATGGTGTGGTCCATTTCTGCCAGGAATGTGTAATGGCATATAGAACATGCCACTTCTGGTAGGATAGTTGCTATTTTAAGTGTATTTGTTGGGACACTGGTTAGCATATTCTCCCCACATGACTGATTCTAGACCAATGTCTTTCCTGATCCCAAAATGCAACTCCAAGATACGTTCTCCCATGGTCCGGATTTTTGGGCGGGATTTTCTGGCCGCGCTTGCCCCAAGGTAGGAAAATCCTGCCCGAGGTCAACGGACTTTTGCATGATCTGTGTCCCGCCCACTACAATTCCCGTGATGGCGGGACAGTAAAATTCTGCCCTTTTATCTCCAAATGTAGGTACAAATCAGACTGCGAAATGCTCAACTCTGGAAGGACAATTTTCCTGTGCCTTTTTACCCACACCATTTTCGTGTGGCCATTTGGTGGAGCAGGAAGTCTTTGGGTGCAAGATGCACATGCACCTCTTCCAAGGTTGGGATCCTCATTATGAGGACCACAGGAAATTGTATTTCCTCCCACTTACTATTTTCATCTGCCAGTGTGAGTTTTATAAGTCCAAAACATGCTCCTCCTTGGAGAGTTCATGACCACTGGGTGAAGCCTGCTGAGGAATTGGGAAGGTTCTGAAAGCTAAGTGTAAAATGTTTTGACACCATTGAATGTCACTATTGGAAGTGTATTGTAATATAGATGTCTTTTAATGAATGATTCATTATAGGGATCTGACCTGTAAGGGTAAGTTGACTCTGGCATTGACCAGCATTATATAATTGTTGTCATGCATTACAGTACTTTTCCAATTGTGAAATGTTCTGTAATTAATTTTAAAAATGAAAACAAAGTCCTATTAGGTAGACAGACAAAAAACAGGTAACTATGGGCTAAACAGCCTGACATCTGTCACTGGGTAGAGTCCATTATAAAGGATGTAATAGCAGAGCATTCAGAAATGCATAATATAATCAAGCATGGCTTCATGAAGGAGAAATCATGCCTGACAAATTTATTAGAATTTTTTGAGGTGGTAACAAGCAGGATAGATTAAGGGGAACCAGTAGACGTAATATACTCAGATTTCCAAAAAACACTTGATAAGGTGTTGCACAAAAAGTGTGGCGTGTTGGCACAGTGGTTAGCACTGCTGCCTCACAGCGCCAGGGACCCAGGTTCGATTCTGGCCTCAGGTAACTGTCTGTGTTGAGTTTGCACGTTCTCCCCATGTCTGTGTGGTTTTCAATCAGGTGCTCCGATTTCCTCCCACAGTCCAAAGATGTGCAGTTTAGATTGATTGGCAATGATAGATTGCCTTTTCGTGTCGGGGGATTAGGAGGGTAAATATGTGGAGTTACGGGGATAGGGCCTGGGTGGGATTATTGTCGGTGCAGGCTCGATGGGCCAAATGGCCTCCTGCTGTACTGTAGATTCTATGATTCTATGAAAAGGCGACGTAATAAGATAATAGCTCATTGTGTTAGGAGGAGTATATTAGCATGGGTAGAGGATTGGTTAATTGATAGAAGACAAAGTTGGGATAAGTGGGGCACTTTCAGGATGGTAATCTGTAACTATAATTCTATGATTCTAACTAGTGGAATGCCACTGGATCAGTGCTGGAGCCGCAATTGTTTACAATATATATTAATGACTTGGACAAGGGAAGTGAATGTACTATTGCCAAGTTTGCAGATGACACAAAAATAGCCAGGAAGGCAAGTGGTGCGGATGATAGAGAGTCTACAGTGGGATATAAACAGGTTAAGTGAGTGGGCAAAAACTTGACAGGTGGAATATAATGTTGAAAAATGTGAAATTACGCACTTTGGTAGGAAGAATAAAGGAGCTAAATATTATTTAAATGGAGAAAGACTGCACCTTTCTCCAAATGCAGTACAGAGGGATTTGGGGGTCCTTGTGCATAAATCACAAAAAGCTAGCATACAAGTTCAGGAGGTATAAGAGAAGGCAAATAGAATGTTACCTTTATTTCAAAGACAATGGAATATAAATTGGGAAGTCCTGCTAAAACTATACAAGGCACTGGTTAGAATACACCTGGAATACTGTAAACCGTTTTGGTTCCTTTATCTAAGGAAAGATATACTGGCACTGGAGGCAGTCTAGAGAAGGTTTACTAGTTTGATCCCGGTTATTGAGAGATTTTTTGATGAGAAGTTGAGTAGGTTGAGCCTGTTCTTATTGGAGTTTGGAAGAATGAGAGGTGACCTTTTTGAGACATATAGGATTCTCAAGGGGCTTGATAAGGTAGATGCTGAGAGGGCCTGGGTGGGGTGTTCTTTTGGAGGTCGGTGCAGACTCGATGGGCTGGGTGGCCTCCTTATGCACTGTGGGGATTCTGTGGATTCAAAGGGCAGTGAATCTGTGGAATTTTGTACCGTAGACGGCTGTTAAGGCTGGGTCATTAAGTATATTCAAGCTTGAGATAGGCAGATTTTTAATCAGTAATGGAATCAAAGATTATAGGGATGACCTGCGGGGTGACCTGGGAAGGTTTTTTGTAGTTTCTTTTGCGTGCGGGAGGTTTAAAAAGCAGGCCGCACTATCCAGCGGGCAGCATTGAGAGCAGGTGGCGGAGTGAGCAGGTAGCAGAGTGAGGGCTGAAGGGCTTTGGCTCAAAACGGGCTTCGGCGAGAACAGGCAGAGGCGAGAGTAGGTTTTTTTCCCCAGAAAGTTTATTCTTGTTTTTCCCCAGAGTAAAAAGAAATGCCAGGCAAGATGTTGGAATGCTCCTCTTGCAGGATGTGGCAGATCAGGGAGACGTCCGGTATCCCTGACGACAACACCTGCAAAAGATGCATCCAGCTGCTGCTGCTAGCAAAGCATGTTAGGGAACTGGAGAAGGAGCTTGATGACCTCCTCTAATTCGGGAGAATGAGAAGTATATAGACAGTAGCTTTAGGGAGGTAGTTACACCTAAGCAGCAGAGCACAGGAAATTGGGTTACTGTAAGGAGAGGAAATGGAAATGTGAAAGGACAGGCAGAGCAGGGTTCCCCTGTGGCCATACCCCTCCACAACATGTATACTAAATTGGATACTGTTGTGGGAGATGCTTTACCTGGGACAAGCTGTGACAGCCGGAACTCTGATACTGAGTCTGGTTCCACTGCGCAAAAGGGTGGGAGGAAGAAGAGGAGAGCAGTAGTGATAGGGGACTCAATGGTCAGAGGTACAGACCGGAGATTCTGTGGTCGGGACAGAGACACCCGCATGGTTTGTTGCCTCCCGGGTGCCAAGGTCAGGGATGTACACATCGGTACAAATGACATAGGTAGGAAGAGTGAGGGGGTCCTGAAGAGTGAGTACAAAGAGCTTCGAAGGAAGTTAAAAAGCAGGACCCCGAGGGTAGTAATCTCAGGATTGCTACCTGTACCACGTGCCAGTGAGGGTAGGAGTAGGATGCTTGGGTGGATGAACACGTGGCTGAGGAACTGGTGTAGGGGGCAGGGTTTCCGATTCTTGGATCATTGGGACCTCTTCTGGGGCAGGTGGGACCTGTACAAGAGAGACGGGTTACACCTAAACTACAAGGGGACCAATATACTTGCAGGGAGGTTTGCTCGTGTTATTGGGGAGCGTTTAAACTAGATTTATGGGGGGATGGGAACCAGAGTGCCAGAGCAGATAGTGGAGCAGGGGTAAAAAGACAAGTTAGTTCAAGCAAAATCACAAATGGAAGGGTTGAGTGTGGTGGAAATAACCTTTTGAGGTGTGTCTATTTCAATGCCAGGAGTATTGTGGGGAAGGTAGAGGAACTGAAGACGTGGATAGACACATGGAAATATGACATTATAGCCATTAGTGAAACTTGGCTACAGGAGGGGCAGGACTGGCAGCTCAATGTTCCAGGGTTCCAATGTTTCAGGCGGGATGGAGGCAGAGGGATAAAAGGTGGGGGGGTGGCATTGTTGGTCAGGGAAAATGTTACAGCGGTACTCAGGCAGGATAGATTAGGGAGCTTGTCTACAGAGGCCCTATGGGTGGAGCTGAGAAACAGGAATGGTATGACCACATTAATGGGGTTGTATTATAGACCACCCAATAGTCAGCGAGAATTGGAGGAGCAAATCAGCAGAGAGATAGCTGACAACTGCAAGAAACACAAAGTTGTGATAGTAGGGGATTTTAATTTTCCACATATAGATTGGGACTCACATACTGTTAAAGGTTTTGACGGGGTAGAGTTTGTAAAATGTGTTCAGGAAAATTTTCTACATCAGTATATAGAGAGGATACGATATTGGATCTCCTATTGGGAAATGAGTTAGGGCAGGTGATGGATGTGAGTGTGAGGGAACACTTTGGATCCAGTGATCATAATGCCATTAGTTTCAACCTGATCATGGATAAGGATAGATCTGGTCCTCGGGTTGAAGTTCTCAACTGGAAAAAGGCCAAATTTGATGAAATGAGAAGGGATCTGGGAAGTGTGGATTGGCACAGACTGTTCTCTGGTAAGGATGTAAATGGAAAGTGGGAGGCCTTCAAAGGAGAAATTTTGAGAGTGCAGAGTTTGTATGTTCCTGTCAGGATTAAAGGCAAAGTAAAAAGGAATAAGGAACCTTGGTTCTCGAGGGAGATTGTAACACTGATTAAGAGGAAGAGAGAGTTGTATGAAATGTACAGGCAGCAAGGAACAGATCAGATGCTCGAGGAGTATAAAAAGTGCAAGAAGCTACTATGTTAGGAGCAAAAAGATAGTGAGGGATAAAATTGGTCCTCTTGAAGACCAGAGTGGTAGACTGTGTATGGAACCAAAAGAGATGGGGGAGATACTAAATGGTTTTTTTTGCATCCGTATTTACTGAGGAAACGGGCATGGAGTCTACGGAAATAGGGCAAACAGGTAGGGAGGTCAGATTAAAGGAGAGGAGGTGCTCGCTGTCTTGAGGCAAATCAGAGTGGATAAATTCCCACGGACCTTGAGGGAAGCTAGTGTTGAACTTGCAGGGGCCCTGGCAGACATATTTAAAATGTCAGTATTCACGGGGGAGGTGCCGGATGATTGGAGGGTGGCTCATGTTGTTCCGTTGTTTAAAAAAGGTTCCAAAAGAAATCCAGGAAATTATAGGCCAGTAAGTTTGACGTCGGTGGTGGGCAAGTTATTGGAAGGTGTGATAAGGGATAGGATCTACAAATATTTGGATAGACAGGGACTTATTAGGGAGAGTCAACATAGATTTGTGCGTGGTAGGTCATGTTTGACCAATCTATTAGAGTTTTTCGAGGAGGTTACCAGGAAAGTGGATGAAGGGAAGGCGGTGGATGTTGTCTACCTAGATTTCAGCAAGGCCTTTGACAAGGTCCCTCATGGGAGGTTAGTTAGGAAGGTTCAGTCGCTAGGTATACATGGGGAGGTAGTAAATTGGATTAGACACTGGCTCAATGGAAGAAGCCAGAGAGTGGTTGTGGAAGATTGCTTCTCTGAGTGGAGGCCTGTGACTAGTGGTGTGCATGATGTGGAGATGCCGGCGTTGGACTGGGGTAAACACAGTAAGAAGTTTAACAACACCAGGTTAAAGTCCAGCAGGTTTATTTGGTAGCAAAAGCCACACAAGCTTTTGGAGCTCCAAGCCCCTTCTTCAGGTGAGTGGGAATTCTGTTCACAAACAGGGCATATAAAGACACAGACTCAATTGAGTCTGGTGTTGTTAAACTTCTTACTAGTGGTGTGCTGCAGGGATCGGTGTTGGGTCCATTGTTGTTTGTCATCTCTATCAATGATCTGGATGATAATGTGGTAAATTGGATCAGCAAATTTGCTGATGATACAAAGATTGGAGGTTCATGGGTGAGAGGGGTGTGGAGGGATATGGTCCAAGTGCAGGTCAGTGGGACTAGGCAAAAAATGGTTCGGCACAGACAAGAAGGGCCAAAAGGCCTGTTTCTGAGCTGTAATTTTCTATGGTTCTATGGATAAGGTGGGAAAGTGGAATTGAGGATTATCACATCACTTCAGTTCTGATCTCATTTAATGGTGGAGCAGAATCAATGGGCTTAATGGCCTACTTCTGCTCTCACATCTCATGGCCTTATGGTCAGCATCTGATGTCATGTTTTGTGTAGTGTTTTAAATCTACTCATAGCTCTGCCTGGATGTTGTCTACCTTTTGAAAGTTGAAAATGATCCATGAACTTGCTGTCCTCCATTGATTGCCAGACACTCTGCTTTGAAATGGAAATGAAACCTTTCTGTTCTCGGTTTCAATGCAGTTATGAATGCTTTGGCTGGTTTACCAAATCTGATAATGGCTTCAACTCAGCAGGTACTGGTCCAAGCATGTCTGAAAGGTTTAAGAGGCTGTGAGTTTTTGTAAAATTAATTTATGGGATGTGGATGTAGCTGAGCAAGTCAACATTTATTGCCCATCCCTAGTTGTCCTTCAGAAGGTGCTGGTGAGCTGCCTTCTTGAACCACTGCAGTCCCTGAGGTATAGGTCCACCACAATGCTCTTAGGGTGGGAATTCCAGGATTTTGTCTCAGCGACAGTGAAGGAACAGCGATATATTTCCAAGTCAGGTTGGTGACTGACTTGAAGGACAACCTCCAGGTGGTGGTGTTCCTAGGTAACTGCTACTCTTGTCCTTCTATATGGCAGTAGTCTTGGGTTTGGAAGGTGCAGTCTAAAGAACCTTGGTGAGTTCCTGCAGTGAATCTTGTGCAGACGGCTGCCACTGTTCATCGGTTGTGGAGGGATTGAATGATCGTGGAAAGGGTAACAATCAAGCGGGCTACTTTGTCCTGAATGGTGTCAAGCTTCTTGAGTGTTGTTGGAACTACACTCAATCAGACCAGTGGAGAGTATTCTGTCAAACTCCTGACTTGTGCCTTGTAGATTGTGGACACGTTTTGGGGGGGGAGGGGCGGGGGGGGGGGGGGGGGAGGTGGGTCAGGAGGTGAGTTATTCGCCACAGGAATCCTAGTCTTTGACCTGCTTTGGTAGCCACAGTATTTATATGGCGAATCCAGTTAAATTTCTGGTCAATGGTAACGCCCCAGGATGTTGAGACCAAAATATGCCTTTGACATGGAGCAGGATATTTCCATCCCCTTTTACACTGGTGGAGGTGGCCTGCAATTGGCCGATGGCAGTATCTTAAGTTTCTGTCACTATCAACAGGGTTTCCTATTGTTCATACCCTCTGCCCCCAGGGAACCTGTTGTTTATTTACAAACCTAATAGGTATAGAATCAACCATTTGGCCCATCAGGTCTGCATTGACTCTTCAACAGATCATCTTACTCAGGCCCTATTCCTGTACCCCACATATTTGCCATACTAATCCCCCTAACCTTCACATCTTTAGACACTAAGGGGCAATTTAGCATGGCCAATCCACCTAACCTGTACATCTTTGGACTGTGGGAGGAAATTGGAACACCTGGAGAAAACCCACGCAGACAAGGGGAGAATGTGTAAATTCCACACAGAATCACCCAAGTCAGGAATTGAACCCGGGTCCCTGGAACTGTGAGGCAGCAGTGCTAACCACTGTGCCATCGTGCCACCCATACTTAAGGTACTTAAAGGATTACAATTTTTGCACCGGAGTAGGTTTTTTCCCATCAGTGTAAACGATAGTGTGTTTGAATTCATAGGTTTATGAGATTGCAAGAGGTTTAATGTTTTTCCCATGTTTTTTAAATAATTTCCATTGGTATTGCATGGCTCCTGAGGACTGTGTGAGTGGCTATGGAGGATACAAGGGGTCATGGAAGTAGCATTGGTGATCTGAGGAGTCATTGGGAGTGGTGAGGGATGAATGTTAGAGGACCTTAAATGTTAAGAGCTTCACTGCTGTGTTGGAGAACTGAACTGGTCCTTTACCCCCACACTCCTCATTCGCTCCATTGCCCCTCACAAAATGTACTGCAAACACGAGCCCTTTGTGAAAAGACAAAGTCCTGGACAAAGTTGAGCGTGCACTTCGGAAAATGCAAATACACACAGGTCAGCTTTTCCCAAGCACACATGAAAACCTAGGCCCAGGTCTCTGACCCAGTCCAAGCTCCCATCATGCTTTTGTGCTTCATCCTGTCATACACTTCACCAAAATAGTCAATAATTGAGGAAGAATAGACAAGTGGAAAGAACATCCTGAAGATCCACAACATGTTCTGAGCTTGAACGAATCAATTCTGGAGAAACCAGCTTGTCCAAAATGGAAGGAGTTGATGCTGAATATCTAACAGAAGAAGTAAAAGGTTTCAGTTATCGAGGGTTTTACTGCACAGAAAGAGGCCTTTCAGCCTATTGTGTCAATGCCAGCCATCAAGCACCAATCTATTCTAATCCCATTTTTCAGCACTTGGCCCATAGCCATTATGGCATTTTAATTGCTGTTCTAAATGCTTCTTAAATGTTGTGAGAGTTCCCAGGGCTTCTGATATCAATAACATGGCTCAGCAGCATATTGTGAAACAGGTAAAGGTATTAGACCAAATTTGTGAAGAATAGAAAGTACCTGAAGATTGGGGGAAGGAATACTAACAATTGATCAGCCAATCTAGTTCAGAAACAACAATGGAGTGAATTCATTCAGTCACATAGTCACTGCTCAACTGATGGGCCAGAAATTTAGTAATAGTGTATAAATGATCAAAAATCAACATTAACTATAACCACTATGGAAATTCTACCAATAAAAAGTGCAAAAAACTAGATCAATTATATTGGTCACAACTGAGCAAAAAAGGGTTTGTAACCAGAGGAATATGATTTAAGATCATTGGCCATAAAGCCAGAGATGAGATGGTTTTTCAGATAGTGACTTATCATCATTTATAATGTATTGCCGGAAAGGATTGTGCATGCAGATTCAGGAGTAATTTTCAAAAGGGGATTGTATACATACCTGAATGGGGAAAAGCCACAAGGCTACAGGCAAAAAGCACGATTTGGAAAGTTTTTTCAGAGAGCTGGAAAGCCAGAATGGTCCAGAATAGCTTCCTTCTGCACACTCAGGGCAGGATCTTATGGCCCTTCTCGGATTCTATGATAAGAAACATTGAGTTGTATTGATTCCTTGACCTTTCATAGTATAGTGTTTTTCAATAAATAAACTATTGACTCGTGTTAGGGCACCAGATCAGAATCCCCAAGGTATATTATAAAGCCGTACTAGACCCCAACATTTTTGTATTTTTGGTATTAATGTGAGGATATGATGTTTCACCCCAGGCGTGATTCTACTGACACACGATCAAAATAACTTTTTTTAACAACACAGTTTAATTAAAACTGTTAAATTTAATTTAATTAAAAATTAGGGGCGGCACGGTAGCACAGTGGTTAGCACTGCTGCTTCACAGCTCCAGGGTCCCGGGTTCGATTCCCGGCTCGGGTCACTGTCTGTGTGGAGTTTGCACATTCTCCTCGTGTCTGCGTGGGTGTGCTCCGGTTTCCTCCCACAGTCCAAAGATGTGCGGGTTAGGTTGATTGGCTAGGTTAAAAAAATTGCCCCTTAGAGTCCTGAGATGTGCAGGTTAGAGGGATTAGCGGGTAAAATATGTGGGGGTAGGGCCTATGTGGGATTGTGGTCGGTGCAGGCTCGATGGGCCGAATGGCCTCCTTCTGCACTGTAGGGTTTCTATGATTTCTATGATAAAACAAATGAATAAGTTTAACCTTTAACAATTGAACAATACTTAAACATGGCAAATTACAAGTCTTAACTGCTAACCTATCACAATGAGTTCCAATCGAGCAATATTTTTCTTCTCAACTTAAACCTCTCTTTAAAATTGGTTAGCAAAACAAAGGCATATTTGCTTTTCTTATGTTAATAGTATTGGATTTTTCAGAAAACCTCTTATAGAGAGAGAGACAGAGAGATATTGCTTTCTTCTGGCAGCCCAGGCAGTAACTGGGCAATAGGTCTGCGGATTGGGAGCAGTTTAGAATTCAGCAAAGAAAGACCAAGGGATTGATTAAGATGAGAAAAATACAGTATGAAAGTAAGCTTGCAGGGAACATAAAGACTGACACTATGGGCCCGATTTTACCATCAAGTTGCGTCCGTTGTCGGGCGTGAGGCAAGTAGTGCGATCCACGCCTGCCTCTGCACTGGTTCCCACTTTACCAAGGCCCGAAAATTGCCACGATTGGGACTACACCCGAAATGGCGCAACAGCCATTTAAATGCATTTGCATGCATTTAAATTGAGTTATGGGCTGCATGCCCAACTTTACTGGCACTTCCCCCTTTACCAATGCATTCGCCCATCCAGATTCGGCGCAAAACAGATATGCTCTACAAAAGTCTGATTCAGGCGCTCCAGTTAGTGATGAGGTAAATGCCGAGCATCCGACGGCTCTCTGCTTGAGAGTGGTGGGGGAAGGGAAGGTGGGTCCGACAGCTCTCTGCTTGAGAGCGGTGGGGGGGGGGGGTCCACTGACACTCTGCCTGTGATCAGTGAGAGGAGAGGGGGGGGGGGGTCCACTGACACTCTGCCTGTGATCAGTGAGGGGGAAGGAGAAGGGGCCCGCGATCGGTCTGGGTGGCGGAGGGGTGGGGGGATAAGGAGGTCATAATGTTGTGGGGGTACTGCAATGTCTGTGGGAGCCAATGGGAGGGATTATCCGGCCCGGGAGGGATGTGGCAGGGGAACGTTATTCTATCTTTTTGTTCTGCGCAAATGCAGATGGAGACGCCGATCGGAGCTGCAGGGTTTTGGGTGTGTTAAGCCCCGCCCACAGGCTTCTGCAGCACGATTCGGAATCGCTGATATTTTTTCAGGCAGAGTGCGAATGGGGGCGCCCGAGAACGGGTCTAAAAGTCGGATCTGAAACATTCCCAATTTCAAGTCCGCCCAGCACTTAGAATCAAAATGGTAAAATAGGGCCCTATGAGTTTCCATGGACATGTGAAGAGAAAGCGGTTGGTGAAGACAAATGTAGGTCCCCTACAGACCAAAACGGGGGAATGTATAATAGGGGACAAAGAAATGGCAGAGCAACTGAATACATACTTTGGTTCTGTCTTCACAAAAGAGGACACAAATCAAATGCCAGAAATGTTGGAGAGTGCAATATTTAGTGAGAGGGAAGAACTGAGGGAGATCAATAAAATGGTGCTGGAAAATTGATGGGATTGAAAGCGGATAAATCCCCAGGGCCTGATAATCTTCATCCCAGAATACTTAAGGAAATGGCTCTCGAAATAGTGGATGCATTGGTGGTCATCTTCCAGGATTCTATAGACTCTGGAACAGGCCCTACAGATTGGAGGGTAGCCAATGTCACTCCAATATTCAAAAAGGGAGGTAGAGAGAAAACAGGGAATTATAGACCAATAAGCTTAACATCGGTAGTGGGGAAAATTCTTGAATCCATTATCAAGGACTTTACAGTGGAGCATTTAGAAAACAGTGGCAGGATGAGACAGAGTCAGCATGGATT